>NC_141025.1:5047500-5227500 GCF_052040795.2 Danio rerio | reverse complement strand
TGCTTATGTTATGTTATGTTATTTAGAAATACTTCAGAAATTACAAGTTTAAGGTTGTTATCATTCACATCAGTTGATTAAAAACATGAAGTGACGCAGTGGCGCAGTAGGTAGTGCTGTCGCCTCACAGCAAGAAGTTCGCTGGGTTGCTGGTTCAAGCCTTGGCTAAGTTGGCGTTTCTGTGTGGAGTTTGCATGTTCTCGTGGGTTTCCTCCGGGTGCTCCGGTTTCCCCCACAGTCCAAACACATGCGGTACAGGTGAATTGGGTTGGCTAAATTGTCCGTAGTGTATGAGTGTGTGTGTGTGGATAAGTGTGTATGGATGTTTCCCAGAGGCATCCGCTGGATAAAAATATGCTGGATGAGTTGGCGGTTCATTCAGCTGTCGCGACCCCGGATTAATAAACGGACTAAGCCGACAAGAAAAAGAATGAATGAATGATTAAAAACATGAAATTATTAATAAATTCTACAAATAAACACTACAAATATTCATTCTTTCATTTTCCTTTGGCTTACTCCCTTTATTAATCAGAGCTCGCCACAGCGGAATGAACCGCCAACTTTTCCAGCATATGTTTTACACAACGGATGCCCTTTCAGCCACAACCCATCACTGGGAAACATCCGTACACTCTCATTCACACAAACACACACACACTCATACACTATGGCCAATTTAGCTTACCCAATTCACCTATAGCGCATGTGTTTGGACTGTGAGAGAAACTGGAGCACCTGGAGAAAGCCCACGTGAACATAGGGAGAACATGCAAACTCTGCATAGAAATGACAAATGATCCAGCCGGGGGTCACACCAGCTGTGAGCGATACCCACTGCACCACTACGCTGCCCTACTACAAATATATAATTCAAATAAATGTACAACTGTGTCCATGTTTCTGTCAGTCCATGTGTGCAATACATGTTTGAGGCTATGACTCAAAAGTGACATCATACATCATTTGACAAAGAAGAAGCTGACAGTGGTCAAGGATGCGATTTTTATTTTTTTATTTTTCACCGAAGTCAGACCCTGTCACGTGTTTCTGGTAGAATGTCCCATAATGATAATGTTATATATTACAGCAGAGCTATTTTTTTAAGCAATTTACACTGTAATAATTTAAGAAATCAAATAACTGTCCAACATCAGTGCTAAAACAGCACAACATAATAAATTACTTTTATCAAATATTTATACAGTTGAAATCCAATTTAACAGCCCAAATTAAAGTATCCAATATTTCACAAGTAATTCTTAACAGAGCAAGGAAATTTAGCTGGAAATATATATATATATATATATATATATATATATATATATATATATATATATATATATATATATATATATATATATATATATATATATATATATATAAATATATATATAAATATATATATATATATATATATATATATATATATATATATATATATATATATATATATATAAATATATATATATATATATATATATATATATATATATATATATATATATATATATATATCTATATGAATATATATATATATATATATATATATATATAAATATAAATATATATATATATATATATATATATATATATATATATATATATATATATATATATATATATATATATATATATTTATATATATATATATATATATATATATATATATATATATATATATATATCTATATGAATATATATATATATATATATATAAATATAAATATATATATATATATATATATATATATATATATATATATATATATATATATATATATATATTTATATATATATTTATATATATATATATATATATATATATATATATATATATATATATATATATATATATTTATATATATATATATATATATATATATATATATATATATATATATATATATTTATATATATATATATATATATATATATATATATATATATATATATATATATATATATATATTTATATATATATATATATATATATATATATAATATATATATATATATATATATATATATATATATATATATATATATATATATATATATATATATATATATATATATATATATATATATATATATATATATATATATATATATATATATATATCTATATGAATATATATATATATATATATATATATATAAATATAAATATATATATATATATATATATATATATATATATATTTATATATATATTTATATATATATATATATATATATATATATATATATATATATATTTATATATATATATATATATATATATATATATATATATATATATATATATATATATATATATATATATATATATATATATTTATATATATATATATATATATATATATATATATTGGATGGACTTTCATGTTATGATCAAGCTAAAGAGCACTTATACCCATCAAAGCTTGAGAAACAATCCTAAGAAGGTTGTTCCCTACAATAATGCCTTAGTTTAAGTTGAACTATGATTAATATATACAATACAAGATTATTCATGCTTAGTTAATGTTAGTAAATACATTAACCAATGGACCATTATTCTAAAGTTGTTACTCTACCCTCTATTTGAACTAATATCCAGCAATGACATTTCATAATTACTCAATGCTTTATATTTTCTCTCCTCTCTCTCAGATACCAGCAAATCTCATGTCGTTTGAGTAAAGAGACTTGTGTAGCTCTTGCCTGCAGACATTTATAATGTGCCAAAAGGCCTACAGAGATGGAGGAGAACGTGTTTCAATCAGCAAACTCACGAAGAACGAGTGAAAACTTCAACATTAAGGAGACACTGAGCCAAAGCACTGGATCTGTTCATCTGGACCACTGTTACAGACCAGATCTGCACTCTCGAATGGAGGAAAATCCAGCTTTATGAAGTCTTCAGTGTGGAGATTTATGCATGAAGAGTTTGTTGATGTTGCGATCGGTCAGGTATGTTTTAGAGGTCACACTTTACTAGGTTTCGTTAGTTAATGTGTTTACTATAAACAATACATATATTACAGTGTTTATTTATGGTTGATCTATATAAAGTCAATTATTCTTAGTTCTTGTTAACTCAGAGTGCATTAAATAATGTTAACAAGCACAACTTTAGATTTTAATAATGCATTAAAAGGTATTAATAGGTGTTCTTTATCACACTGCAAAATGCTTTTCTTACTAAGATTTATCTAAAAATATCTAAAGATTTATGAATTATGAAGCATTTTATAGACAAGCAAAACCTTTTGTCTTGTTTTAGGAAATAATATGTAGAAATTAAGCGAGTTTTTCCTTAAAACAAGCTAAATAATCAGACAATAGGCTAAGCAAAATAATCTTATATCAAAAGGAAAACGTTTTTTTTTTCTTATCTTATTGTCAGATTATTTTACTTGCTTTAGGGGAAAACTCACTTAAATTTGACTTATTATTTCTTAAAACAAAACAATATGTTTTGCTTGTCTATAAAATGCTTGTTGATTTAAGAATTTTTAGATATTTAGACTAAAAACAAGACATTTTATAAGTGTACTGTAGTTCATGTTAACATTTACTAATGAAACCTTATTATAAAGTGTGACTGTTTTAGGAATAAAATCAAACAGAAGCTCACGATTGACATTTTAAAAGGGTCAGTTCACTCATCAAATGAATCTTTTTTCACACTCAAGTGATTCAAAACGTTTATAAGCTTCTTTTGTTGAACACAAAACAATATATTCTGATGAATGCTGACATCCATAATAGGACAAAAAATACTATGGAAGTCAATGACATTTTTTAGAATATCTTTCTGTGTGTTAAACAGAAACAAGGACAAGTGGTGGATGCTTAAACGATGGCATAGTTTTCATTATTGGGTGAACTGTCTCTTTAAATGTCCCGAAAGGTTAAATGAAAAGAGCCATAAGAAAACAAAGCACAAGTGGATCAACACTGATGATGTAAACCAGCTCCTGGCTAACAGGTTTAGATACAGACTAATCCAATCATATCGTGTTTCTCCTTTCAGCACAGGGATTTTAAGTTCTGCTAAATGTTCTGATAATGGACCCGGACGGTGCTGCTTGCAGGAGGTTTGTGAGTGTGATTGTTTACATCAGGGATTTGAATCCACTTTTATTTTTTAGCCATTTTTATACTCACAGAAGTTTGCTTAAGGCTTTGAGTATTAACAAATGCTTTACAAAAACGAAGGTTTCGGCTCATTTTAAATTAGGTTTTGCTCACAACTCACAACTTTAACCCGCTGATGTGTGTCAGTCTTTAAGATTTCTTGTGCTATTTCAGGACTAAACCATTTTTTATAAAAACATCACTCAGTTAAAACCAAGAAGTTCATTTTCATCTCACTAAATGCTTGAGGTAATTTGTGTTATTGTGAAAGTCACATTCGCACAGATTGTCAAATTTGACCCCAAATGAATCGACTTAAATAAGCGATTATATTTTGCTTAAAGAAAATGTACTTTTTTTCACAATCTGACATTACTTTCATTGTAATAAAGCAGATTTAACCACTAATTCTCATCACTGTAACAATGATATTATTTATAATTAAGTAGTTACAGTATATCATGGTTATATTTATTATGGTGCTTTTATTTTACACGTCCATTATTGGACATTGTTTATTTATATATATTGAAATGCACACATGAAAGTAATGTCAGAATGGACTCAATTTTCTTAATGCAAAATCATATTCCTTATTTGCATCTTTTGGTTTTTGGGTGTGAAATGCGACCTGAATTATTTTTGTGAGATTTCTCCAAGCAATTATTCATGCAAGCAGATTTTTAAATACATATGATGATGTGCAGATACACCTGAAGTGAAGCGAGGATTGATTTCGAAGAGATGTTCATTAATTTATGTGTCATTTTTATTGGTTTATCTGTAAATGTGAGCCATCAATGCTGATCGGAGATGCTTCTTCAAATCGAGTGAAAGCACAGCACTGTAATATTCTGTACATTTATTTTCTCATCTTTTCATCTGTGCGGGACTGATGAATGTAATGAGGTTTAGTTTTTCCAGCATGCTTTTCTTTAAATGAAGGAAAAATGACCGTCAGACACTCAACACAACATCTCATATCAGCTCTACAAATCTGACACTAAGCAGAATCACTGGAGTGACTCATTTCAAAATAAAATTTGGTCATTATTTATACTCTCATGATGTCATTTGCACAAGTATGCTGTTTCATTTTTATTTATTTTTTTAAGAAAGATTGGTCATGCTTTAGTTTAAAATATGATTCTAACTATTATGAATTTAATAATAAACTCCTAATTTGCTGCTTATTGATAGTTATTAAGGCAGCAGTTGGATTTAAATATTGGGTTGGATTAGGGATGTAGATTAATATCATGCAGAATATGTACTTTATTAGTATTAATAAACATTCAGTATTTTAATAACAGGCACGTCATAATGCACTAGTTAATAGTGAGACTTAAAGGGATAGTTCACACAAAAATTGTCAACTTACTCACAATTTACTTGTATCAAAAAGATATTTTTTCTGTTGAACACAAAACCTGTAACCATTGACTTCTATAGTATTCATTTTTTCTGCTATGTTTTTCTAATGGTTATAGATTGCAGGTTTCCAACGTGTATCAAAATGTCTTCATTATTGATTTGTAACACCTTGAGGGGGAGTAAATTGTGAGTAAAGTTTCATTCTTGGGTGAACTATCCCTTTAATTGTAACAATCTCCAAAATAAAGGTATAATCTGTCACTGAGGCAGTACTAAGATAATAATACCTTTATAGTAAAATATGCACCCTTAAGATACTATTATACAACTTTAAAGTACCAATACTGAGCCTTGAGGCACTAAGATACAACTTTAAGGTACCAATTTTGAGCCTTTAGGTACTAATATACAACTTTAAGGTACCAATTTTAAGCCTTGAGGTACTAATATACAACTTTATGGTACCGATTTTGAGCCTTGAGGTACTAATATACAACTTTAAGGTACCAATTTTAAGCCTTTAGGTACTAATATACAACTTTAAGGTACAAATTTTGAGCCTTGAAGTACTAATATACAACTTTAAGGTACCAATTTTGAGCCTTGAGGTACTAATATACAACTTTAAGGTACCAATTTTGAGCCTTTAGGTACTAATATACAACTTTAAGGTACAAATTTTGAGCCTTGAAGTACTAATATACAACTTTAAGGTACCAATTTTAAGCCTTGAGGTACCAGTATACAACTTTAAGTTACCAATTTTGAGCCTTGAGGTACTAATATACAACTTTAAGGTACCAATTTTGAGCCTTTAGGTACTAATATACAACTTTAAGGTACAAATTTTGAGCCTTGAAGTACTAATATACAACTTTAAGGTACAAATTTTGAGCCTTGAGGTACTAATATACAACTTTAAGGTATCGATTTTGAGCCTTGAGGTACTAATATACAACTTAAAGGTAAAAATACTGAGCCCTGAGATACTAATATACAACTTTAAGGTACTAATACTGAGCCCTGAGGTACTAATATACAACATTAAGGTACCAATACTGAGCCTTGAGGTACTAATATAAAACTTAAAGTACTAATATTTAGCCTTAAGGTACAAAGATACAATTTAAGGTTCCAATACTGAGCCTTGAGATGGTAATATACAACATTAAGGTGCCAATACTGAGCCTTGAGGTAGTAATTTACTACATTAGGGTACCAATACTGAACCTTGTGGTACTAATATACAACTTTAAGGTACTAATACTGAGCCCTGAGGTACTGATATACAACTATCAGGTACCAATAACGAGCCTTGAGGTACTAATATACAACTTTAAGGTACAAATGCTCAGCCTTGAGTTACTAATATACAACTTTTAGGTAAAAATATGGACTCTTTTCTGACAGTGTACCCATATTTTTTTAAAACAAACTTTATGCTGATTGTAAACGCAAACTAAAAATAAAAGTGAATTTTGCGGATCATTTTCTAAAAGTCACAGGATTTAGTGATATATATCTTAATGCACATAGAGTATTTTTTTCATGATACATTTTAAATCATGTTTGGTGGCTTTAATTGTTCTTGTATCAAACAAGTTGCCCAAAGAGGAATGTTTTGTGTGTACTTTTTATACTTTTCATTGAAAAGAGTCTTTAATATCTCTTTTTTCAATAACTCTTTCATTCTGAGTCTTTAATAATCTAAAATCATTGGTTCTTTTTATGGAATGTTTTTCACGAAGTGCTTCAAAACATTCTGAGAAAACGCTAAAATGACATTTATTTCCAAATATTATAAAATTAAATGTTTCGTTAATGACATTTCAGCTTATTTGGGATGTTAGATTTTTTTTAATGACCTTCAACGTGGAAAGAGCATAAAGACTAACCCAAACTACATCATTTAGTGAAACAACATGAGAAAGTAAATAATGACACAATTTTCATTATGAGATGAAGAATGTCTGTGAAGTGTCAGATTGATTGAACACACTCCTCTGAGTTTAATAACATCATCGCACACAACAGACTGACTCTAGTTAGTGATACTAGTTATTTCTTCAGAGTATTATTGATCTAATGTCAGTTTTGCCTTTCTGAGTCTGAATTAAGCTTGTTTTTATATATATTTTTTTGTGTTGTACTAGGGCAGAATTTCTCCATCCCGATCCTCGCGCTACACCGATTTGCTTATTTTGCATGTTTCCCGGCTGATTTAGATGACTAGCTCTTCAGAAGAGTTGTTCCCTACACAGTGTGCATTCTTCCCTAGTCCCTTCTCCTTCATTACTCTCTACCAGAGCACAAGAAACTTTTATTTAACTTTTAAACATTCGTTAACGAATTTACACAACAGCACTGCCTACAGCGTCTTACTAAAGAAACATGAAGTGTGACCTTTGTAAATAAACACAATATAAATTAACATATAGCACACTAAGATGCCATTTCAGTGCAGCATCTATGCTCACCTCAAACTGAGTCGCCTTCGCAGGGCACTTGTTGTTGAATTAAAACAAATGTTTGATGTGAGATAAGCATCCAAAAAATGTGCAGAGCTGTGGAGCGCGAGGACCGGCATTGAGAAACACTGCTCTGGGGATATTAAAGCACATGTACAGCCGCACTGCATGTCTGTTATGTTTGTTTCTGCTGTAACTGTGAATTAACTCTTGTTGTGTTTGCCATGTAAATACGTTGCTAAATTATTTCTCGTTTGCCATCGAGGTACATTGCGGTTTATCAGCAAAAAGGCTGATTCTTCTTGTACAGACATTAAATGCCAGTGAACACACGTTTGTCCAAGTGTCTGTTTTTCATCTCATTTCGGCAAGAAGTTCACATTAACATGAGTAAAAATAGTGTTTTTGGTTTGAGGTGTGGTTATTGTGTTAATGTTTGGCTCTCTGTAGTGGCAAAACTGTGAAAATGGAAGAGTGTCATGCTCCGATGATAGTACAGGCTGCCCTCCGGGGTGGTTAGCGAGGTCTCGTACCTGGAGTCGAACATGATGGCTGTGCTTTCCCACGCTGGTTCGGCAGTAGGACTGGAGGTGAGGTCACCCCCAGTTGGGGGTGGACCAACTAAAGAGAGACATGTCCCCTAATCCCCATCCCCTTCTTCCCAGCAACTGCACAGTGATCTCCCACAGGCATGGAGGAGACCTTTCTCTGGTCCTTGTGTGCTTCTGCCCTCTCCACTCCTGACGGCGGTGCGACCAGGGGTATGAAGCTATCCCTGGGGAGGGCAATGGCCACATTAGTGGTCCAGAAACACCACCTCTGGCTGAACCTAGCCAATATGCTCAACATCGACAAAGCTCGCTTTGTGAAATGAGTCTGGTAAGTGGAACACAAAGTGACCCTGAGGCAGGCCACCCGGAGAATAGGAGAACTGCTCCATGAGATGGGCCACCCAGAGAAGAGGTGGACTGCTCTTTTCTCAGTTTAGGGCCAGGGAATTCCAAATAAAGTGGCTGGCCAGCGACAACGAAATTGCCAAAAAAAAAAGCATATTTCCCTCTCTCCAGGTGTGAAAGCCTGAGCACTTAGGATCCTAGGAGGAAGGTAAGAGACAATCTCTTATTTTCAGCTCTTCCTCAGGACACACCATTTGTGGTGATCACTCCCATCCCAAGCTGCCCCACTGCTGGTGTGTCAGTGATTGCTCCCCGAAGATGCCACTTGTGCCGACTTTGCTGGCCTCTGCCAGCCTGTTTAGCACTGGCCTGTCCGTCGACGTGGCTCAATCAGATAATCAGACTCTGCTATGCTATTTAATTTGCCAAACGGCCCCCCAAGTTCACCGGTGTGTAGATCGAGGTAAAGCCCGCAACTGCCCCTATCTTGGGTGAGAAGATTGCTGTACTCCTGGCACAGGATGCAATCTAGCCAGTCCATCCAGCTGAGATGAAGAGTGGGTTTTACAGCCTGTATTTGATAGTGCCCAAAAAGAGTGGTGGGTTACAACCAATGCTAGATCTACACATTCTGAGTAGCTATCTACACAAGATGCCGTTCACGATGCTTACACATCCTCTGGTGCATCCATCCATGGGATTGGTTTGTAGCAATAGACATGAAGGATGTGTTTTTCCATGTCTCAATTCTTCTACGCCACAGATCATTTCTTCGGTTTGCGTTCAAGATCCGGGCTTGGCAGTACAAGATTCTTCCTTTTGAGCCCTCCCTGTCTCCACAGGGTTTCAATCAATTAATTATGTGCAGGGGCATTGGCTTTTGACATGGGTCAACTGAGAAAAAGCAAGCTTTCACCTTGGCAGAGCATCTCTTATCTTGGAATGGAGCTAAACTAGATCTCCATGATGGTGTGCCTTACTAAAGAGCATGATGACCAGACTGAAACAGTTTGACAGGAGCACAGTGGTCCCTCTGAAACTTTTTCAGTGACTTCTGGGGCATATGGCATCTGCAGCCTCCATCACAGCACTTGGATTGCTTCATATAAGACCACTTCAGCGCTAGCTTCATGATCTGGTCCCAGATGGGCATGGCATGCACCAGGTTGCCATCACCTCACTGCACTTTTAGTCCCTGGATGTCATTGTTTTGACAGATGCTTCCAGCATGGGCTGAAGGGCTGTGTGTAAAAAGCATGCAGCTGAATGTTCGTGGATTGAACCCCAGTTGCATTGTCATCTCAATTGCCTGGAGCTGTTGGCAGTGTTCCTAACTCTCATAGATGGCTTTCATAGCAGCTCACGCTCCTGGAAAAAGGCAAGCATGGTCCAGCTGATATGGAAGTGCTTCTGGGAAGCCTAAGTTGACCTGTTTTCTTTCCCCCTAAACCACCCATTGCCAGTTGTTTTATTCCCTGACCGAGGCCTCCTTAGGCACGGATGTACTGGCTCACAGCTGCCCCCCAGGCATGCGCAAATATGCATTTCTAGGAGCATATTTCTAATATGCACCTAGGAGCCTACTCGCACAGACACATAGATATATACATTAGATGTCGTCTGGCCTATTGTTGTCTATTGGACGGAATGCGTCAATAGCGCCGCCATCTTGCTACAGGGTAGCGCTCCTTTGAAATGAATGCGGGACCAAGGTACAGTGGAGGACTGTGGCCATCCAAAGCCAGAGATATGCACATATACACATATATCTATGATCGGGAGTTTTCCTGGATGTTAGTATGCAATTTCTTTTTTTCTAATTATGAAAATTATAATTTTACATCACTTTTCTTCATTGATGAATCAGTGACCGCACGAGCATTCCTGACTAAAAGCTTGTGTTTGTGTGTACAGAAATGTACTATCCACCCTCCCTGTTAAATTTAATCTAATCATGTCCTGAAACACACCTCCTCTCCTGCTTTCACTTCTCATACTGACGGAGGGAGCGATTCGTTTGTGAATGAATCCCCCGAACGACTCTTTTACTAGCCGACAATAATACAAGTTTCTGGCAGCGCAGCATCTCGTTGTCATATTTCTTTTGCATTGTTTGCTGATTTTATTCAACAAAACTAGCATAAGCCGAGTGTTTAGTGCGAGTTGGAGCTGCTTTGCCTTATGGTGAATGCAGTAATTGACTGTTATCATCAATAACGTTACCTGATTAGCACAAAAGTTCAGAACATACAAAAAAAGGAAAAAAAACATAATATTACCTATGAAATGTTCTGCCTTTGTGCTTTGTTTTCTTTGTTTGCTCGTTACTACACCCGTAGACAGCGCTAAAGTCCCGCATCTTCTCGTAATAACACTGTCTTGACTAGTGCGGTTGAATGACATTTGTCCTGGGAGCACTGTACCAATGTGGCGGCGCTATTGACGCATGCTCAGGGTCCCTATGCGATATCTAGTGTATATATCTATGGCACAGACACTGTGCAAGGTCAGGGAGGATTAGAAGCAGGTATTGTTCGTTGGCCCAACCAGACCTGGGTTTTCAAACTCGCATGGGAGCAGGTTGCTCTAACAAGGAGGTTAAAGACCATGGCTTCTAGCGTCTGTCGCTAGAGCACCTTTAAAGGTCAGAGGAGTGAGGTTTACCTGCACAGCACACACTAGCTGGCCTCCGTTACACACAGCATTCCTCGGAAGCCCGCAACACCCATCTTGGCAGAGGAGCCAGATGCTCAGTATATTGTCTGGTAAGCCCACTTGGTCAACTCTTATTCTTGGGGTGCCAGCAATGAGTAATCCCCACTGGCAATCCCATATGCATCATTTAGCCGTGATGCAGTGCCCTCTGTACATATAAAAGGTAGTTATATTTTATAGTAATATAAAGTTACTATACATAATCAAAGTTAATCTGCGGCTAAGTATATTTGTGTATTAAGTGTATGTGTTGCCCTCAAAGTCTTCAATGTTTATCATCATCTCTTCACAGGGCTTTTTTTTTTTTTTTAAGTGAACCTGCACAATCTCCGGCAATTAGCATCCAGAGGTGAAAATATAGAACAAAGCAAATTATTAGTGTAGCTGCTGTTCATAATTTATTTGAACAAGAAATATTAAATGTCGAAAAAAAAAATATCTAAATGAAAATTTTCAAATGAGAGAAGGCTGTTTTTGTGATGCCAGATTTTTTACAGTAGAGCAAATACTAACATTGTATCCCTCTAATTACAGGTGGAGTTGTGAGTTCTGCCGTGTACAGGATTTTGCCCCAATAAGTAATTTAGTTTTGTATAAATTTAATGGAAGGAAATTGCAGGTCATCCAATCTTTAACATCTTTAATACACACAGTTAGCTTAAACAATTCAGATCTCTCATCAGGTTTAGTTGAAATATATAATTGAGTATCATTAGCATAGCAGTGAAAGCTGATCCCATGTCTTCTAATAATGTCTCCCAGGGTTAGCGTGTATATTGTAAACAATAAAGGGCCTAAAATTGATCCTTGAGGCACCCAATTTTCACTGGTCTGACTGTGAAAGCTGTCAGTTTATATTTTCAAACTGATAACGGTCAGTTAAGTATGATTTAAACCATCACAAAGCCTGTCCCTGACACCTGTAAAGTTAATAAGGATATCATGATTCTTTGTCAAATGCGACACTTAGGCTCATGAGACTAGTTGCACAGAAGCTTTAGTGCCAAATGAAAGCAGAATCTTTATCGAAAGGTGTAAATGACATTTTTAAAAGATGTTAATTTTAGGGCTGGATTGAAAATATGAATACAACACCCTGTTATATCCCATTACATTTGTTTATCAATGCAGCACTTGTATTCAACTAACAGCTGTAATTTGTTTTATCTTAGAAATAAAGTACCTTAAGTACCTTTTAGTTTCCTATAGAGTTTGAAGGTGTAAGTATTATTCTTCCTTTAAATTATTTTAAATTAAAAGTTGTTTTGTGATTGTGCAGTTCCAAGTTGAAGTTCTGTATGTATCCAGCCACAGGATCAATTTCTCATACTCTGCATAATATGTGTGAGATCATTTGACAGATGCCAGACTTTATAATTGTGATAATTCATTCATGAGTGTTTTGGTTTCAAACAAGTTAGCAGATTAGATTACTGGATCAAGATGTCTTCAATTACTGCATGGATCAATTTTATTGGTAAGGGCAGGTATGTTGATACTCAAAATGATCAGCAATGCAGTGATCTCGTTGCCAACACTTGAATTACATTGTATACATATGATCAAGAAAAAAATTGTACTTGGAAAGCAGGTTTGATGTGTGAGACAAACATTATTTTTAATTTATTAACAAGAAGATCAAAATGGGTCATAAATAGTCTCAATTATTTTCATAGTTGCTACTACACTTATCATGTACTCTTATCATGTAGCATTAACAAAGTCCTTACTTGGTTTCAGCCAAGATTGCCTCTTAAGAGGTGGGTGAGCACCTACAGGGAATAAGTTGCTCTGATGAGTGTGTACATTTTAGCCATGATTAGTCACAGATTTTCACTTTCCCACTGCTTCTTCACCAGTCTTGGAGGAGGCTTATGACACTCTTCCTTAATGTTATTTTCTTGTGTTCACGGTGTAAATGCACAGTACCGTTACAATTTTATTGCATTATATCGTTATGACAACGTGAAATCTTTGCCTTCTGTGATTTCCTGAAGATAAATACCAAAAAAATAATGCAACTGGAATTCAGCAGTCGTCATCGTGGATCTCATATGAGCTTGCGACAACATATGATGGTGTGTGCAGGTGTTGTAGTGCTGGCCCCATTCCTTAGGGGTAAATTTGAAGTGCTTTGATCCATTCATGCTCTGTTTTAAGGGTCAAAGAAAGGAGTTAACCCAAGGTTCTGACTCTCTATGGTCGTTAAAAATCCCTGGATGTCCCTTGAAAAAGAGTAGGGCTTCATCCCTTTGTCTCCTCTCCACCAATCAGCTGGTGTGTGGTATGGCGCAATATGGCTGCCGTCGTGTCATCCTGGTGGATGCTGCACACTGGTGGTGGATGAGAAAATTCCCCCCAAAAATGTGTAAAGAACTTTGGGTGTCCAGAAATGTGCCATGTAAATGTAAGAAATTATTATTATTAAAAAAGTAGATTTGGGATTGGGCCTTAAAATAAGGAGCTACTTTTCAAAGAAAAGTTCGGCCTGTTCATTTGTGTGTGTGTGTGTGTGTGTGTGTGTGTGTATGTAGTTGGGTTGCTGTTGCTGTGCTGTCTAGTTTCTCTCGATTAAGTGATCAATTTTTTAGATAAGCTTGTGCAGCTCAATTTAGTATCTGAGAAGTTGAACGATCATTGTGAGAATTCAATTATCAAATAGCTCTTGTTTTCCTAATGGCTAACAGTGTGTGCCACACCATAATTATGCATTCTTGATTGTTGCTGGTTTTTCCTGTTGGGAAGAGGTATGAACTTTTGAACATGTAAGTTAAAGAGCCCCTATTATGTTTTTTTTTTTTTTATGTGCTTACACAGCACTAAGGGAATGAAAACGGCAGAACTCGGGCAGATCTGAGAGTTACAGTGAGAGTAAATCCGCCGCCCTTGGGCTGCAGACCTCTTGCTTCCCCACGCGCTCCATTCAAGTTTCAGGTGAAGAGAATCGATCTGTCCTCGGATGGTCGCCCTCTCACTTGATGACACCGAGGATCAGATGTCCATCGCTGCATCGGAGAACGGGCTGTCATTAGCCCCTTTCACACATACAGACCTTTCCGGAAAATTACCGGCAATGGTGCTGACGTTAGATGTTTATTTTAGCCAATCACAACAGTCAGACACATTTACGTCCGTGCGGTTTATGAGAATAAAAGCCTTTGAATAATTTTCCAGACACATTTAGCTGCTAGAAGTTAGTCATATCACGTTTATATGTTCTTCTTAATGCCAACTGTGTAAATAATCATCGATGAGATGCTTATGATAAGCCGTTGTTTGTTTACCTTTAAACTTTGCGTGTGCCTGTGAAACAGCCTGTGAGCGCCTGCACACGCACATATTATGAACATCTCGACATGCGAAAGTGATCCGGTGAAAGTTGTTCACAATATTGATCATCCACAGAGTTTGTAATTTAGTCAAATGTTTACAAACACAAGCGCAGCCGTTTAAAGCTCATTTGTGGTGAATGATGTCCGAATTTACCGCTATTTTGGAATGAAAGTGTGAATGCTCTTTTCCGGAAAATTTCCGTAACGCTTTTTTGAATATACCGGTAAAGTCGTTCCGGAAATTTTCCAGATATTTACCGGTATCATTGTGTGAAATGGGCTATGGTCTGATGAGGATGCGAACCCGCTTGCTCCCTCCCTCCGGGGCATCTAAAAAGCAGACATGATGGCCGTGCTTTCCCAGGCTGCTTTGGCTGTGGGTCTGGTAATGGTTTATCCCCCAGCCCTGCGGCCAGGCCGACTAGATGGGTGTTATGCGAAGGATATAAGAAGGCAAGACCTTCAAAGCCTTCCGTCCCCTTCTTTCCGGAAGTGCGCAGTAAGCTCAAGCAGTCTTGGAGGGCACTTTTTTCTGCCCGATCTGCTTGCACTTCCATCCTCACCATCCTTGGAGGGTGGGCAGTCAATGTCTGATGAGGATTCAAACCCGCTCTCTCCCTCCGGGATGATGAGCGCTGCGTTGAATTTAGCAGCAGACTTTGTGCTTCCCCAGGCTGCTTTGGCCATTGGTCTGGAAATGGTTTATCCCCCAGTCCCGCGGCCGGACTGACTAGAGTGTTGTGATGTGGAGGATGAAGGCAAGACTTTCTAAGCCTCCCCGTCCCTTTCTTCCTGGACGTGCACAGTAAGCTTATGCAGTGCGCTGCATGCGCCTCTGCCTTCATGCTATAAGTGCAGGCGTTGGCCCAGCTGCGTGAGGTTGGTTCCGACCCAGGACTGAGCATAAGTTCCGCACCACAGCCAGTGGCGCCCCCAGAAAATTTTCATAGGGGTGGCCAGAAGAGGCCACACCAAATCTTGGGGTGGCACACAAAAAATAATGTATTCGGTGTAATGTTATATTTTTGTTTCTGGTAAATTAAATGATGTGATTTTAATTCATTTAAATAATTAGTCTTAAAATATCGCAATATATTCCTTGAAATAATTCAGCAAGTACATGTGCAAACCAAATAAAAATCAATATTTAGTTTAAAAACACTTCTCATATATAGAAATAACTTTTCAGTTATTTTTCACATACATTTATTGTACAGCATACAGTATATGCCATGTCTAAAATTAATGGAGATTAATGAGTTAAATAATAAAACAAACAAATGAACAAACTGAACAAAAGGCATTACTATACTGTACACACACTCACTATACAGACCCTAATAAAATAATTTATCTATATCACTTTTTGAGCCACTTTATTAATGCAGCTTCTTTTATTGATGTACTTTAAGGTAAATATTACATAGCCATTACTGTCTATTAAAGGTGTGTGTGTGTGTGTGTGTGTGTGTGTGCTGTCAACGACGATCAGGGAGGGCAGTGGTGGTTCTAGTTTAGATGACACCCTGGGCGAACCACCCCATATACCCACCCTCCTTAAATAGTTACATTTATTTTTCAATAAAAATAAAAATGTATTTATATTTATTCTAAATAAATTCAATTAATATTAAGATTAATATACAATTGTTATTCTAAATAAATAACAGACATCAATCCTAAATGTTACTGGAAAACAATGTAACAGAGTGATATGCTAAGATCACTTAGGAAACCTTTTGCATGAATATTAGTTATGACAATTCTATAGAATACAAAAATGCGTGTTTTATAGAATTATCTGTGGTCTTAGACCCGAATTATGGGCGAAATTAATGTTATGAAGTCTTACCTCCCTGACTCTATGTCCCTCCTTCTGCTTTATAGCCATGCTTAGTGAAAGTATCATCATCATCATCATCATCGTATTATATCAACTTTAGTTTTGTCGACTTTCAAAACTCACTGTGTGCTGACACCTCTTCACAAAGTTCTTACTCCGGTTGCACGGCGCATGAGCGTCACGTTTTTTATCAGCATGCATGTAAACAACCGGGATTCGCACACACGAGTGCGTGAGCCGCACGGGAATGGTTTTCTGCGCGCATGCTTCAGTTTGCTTTCACCAGCGTTGTTTCGGTTGCACATAGAGAATGCGTGAAAAAGATGTGAACGGCCCTTAATGTCTTTATTTAGGGATTGCCACTCTAAGGGTACTTTCACACCTGCCTTATTTAGTTCGATTGAATCGCACTAGAGTTCGTTTCCCCTTTTGGTACAGTTCGTTTGGGCAGGTGAGAATGCAGCAATCGTACTCGAGTGCGCACCAAAAGCGGACCAAATAAGCATACCGAGACCTGCTCGAAGAGGTGGTCCCGGTACGCTTTCAAACGAACCCTGGAGCGGTTTGTTTGTGGTGAGAATATGATCCGTACTAAAACAGGTCCAACCGCAAAAAGTACTGCGCGTTTTGGACCAATTCAGCTGCCGTAGGCCGATGCACTGTGCATTATGAGATATGGAGGAAAAATATTTATTGACAGCGCTTTACCAACACAGAGAGAGAGAGAGAGGGGAAAACATTACCTGATTGATCATTGGTAATATTTCTGCAAGATGAGCATGTAGCAGTTTAGCTAAATTAATTCACGCCTCCTCCTGAAGTGACGAGCGATGCATTAAACACTGTTTTCCAGCCGCGGCCGCGCTTCATTCTCGAAGTGTATAGTTTGTCTAAAGCAGGCATACAATCAGTCAGCGCAGTCGCCTCTCCATAATAAAAAGTGACATTTTGTGTCTGCCGGTTTGTTTACTTGCGGGAGTTCATTGGCATTTTCCCGCTCGTGAATTCTGACCAATCAATAAGCAGTTTAGGAGATATGTTCAACAACATCTGGCAATTGAGAGATGTGGATTTTGACAGATGACTGCATTTTGGTTCATTTCAACTGGTTCGGACTAAAGCCAGCAGTGTGGTGTGACAACGACCCAAAGACGGCAGAAGATGCAACAATGTATCATTTATTACCCTTGGTGTGGACCAAATGAAGGGAACTACAGATGTGAAAGCACCCTTAGTTAACACTTGCATAAAGTAAATGGTATCCCAATGCTTTTACTAGGGGCTGTTTTTTGTTGCACCATCTTCGCATGCCACTCCCAGCAAGATACTTGCGACGCCACACTGGTGTTTTGGAATATTGCCCAAATCCGCCACTGGGGAAGAGAGGGGCAGTAAATCAGCTACGTTAGTGGCACAAAAAATAATTTAGTTGCTGCATGTTATTTATTTGTCTATAGAAACATTGGAAATTTACATAGGCCTAAGTACATTTAAGTTAATAATATCAACAGCAAAATCATATTGGGGTGGCCACAGGGGTGGCCAGAGTTTACCCAGGGGTGGCCTTGGCCCCTTGGGGGAGCCCCTGACCACAACCGACAATGAAAAAGAAAACAGTTGGCTGTGTGTACCCTGGGAAGGATGATGGTCACATGAGTGGACTAGGATTGCCACCTCGGGCTAAACCTGGTAGATATGCATGATATTGACAACGCTCGCTTTCTTAACTCACCCTTATCCCAGGCTGGCCTGTTCGGCGTCTCCGTTGGTGAATTTGCCCAGAAATTCATGCCGGTGAAGGAGCAGTCGGAGGCAATGGGTGATATCATCTATTGGTGGGATCGTAAGACCGCTCCCCCCGCTGAGCCATCCACATCCACTGCTTTTCGCTGAGAGTGCTTGTCTGTGGCTTTTTGGTCCGCCGCCCCCACCTGCGCCTCCGGCCAAGCGGCTGCGCCGAGCATCTCGCAGGCAACCAGCGCCTCCCGCCCCAGGACACCACTAAGTTCAGTAAACGGACCGCGAAGCATCCCTGAGACGGGACATCTGGAGAGAAGGGAATTGCTCTTTCCCTGCTGGAGGGCAGGGCTCTTCATCTAATGGTGTAAAATAAAAGCTATCAAATCCTCAAAGAAAGAGAGCCATCCTCATCCCCGGATGTGACAGCCCAATCACTGCCAGTCTATGCTTTCCAGCTCGCAGGATTGATGCATTTTGCCAGTGGCTCATGGAGCGCAAGAGACCGATCTCCTTTCTTTTCCACTCCCAGTTCCTCCTCCGGAGTATGGGTGAGAGGCGAGAGTGAATCCCTCACCTACTGCTCTCCTGTGGGACCCCAGCGCTCCCTGGTTGAGCCTACCCACTCCACACTGCCCCACCACTGGTACATCAGCGATCGTGCGAGTGAGGCACTTGCGAGGGCTCTGCCTGCCTGGTTAGCGCGGGCCAGCCTATCTCAATGGCTCATCCGCACGATCAGACTCGGCTACGCGATTCAATTTGCGAAATGGCTTTCCAAGTTCACGGGTGTGTATTTTACAAGGGTCAGCCCTGCGTCCACCCCTGTCTTGCACGAAGAGATTGGTCCCTCCAGCCGAGATGGAGAGCGGGTGTACATCCTGTACCAAAAAGAGCGGTGGGCTACGGCCAATCCTAGATCTGCGTATTTTTAGCCACTCTTTTCACAAACTGCCATTCAAAATGCTTACGCAGAAGTGCATCCTTTGGTGCGTTCATCCTCGGGATAGGTTTGCAGCAGTAGACCCGAAGGACGCGTACTTTCATGTCTCCTTACTTCCATGCCCCCATCAGTTTCTGCAGTTTGCGTTTGAAGGCGAGCCTAGCAGTACAAGTCCTCCCCTTTTGGCTCTGTCTGTCTCCACGGGTTTTTAGTAAGCTCGCGGAGGAAGGCACAGTGCCCTTTCGGCTCGCGGGCATTCACATTCTCAATTGTCTCAGCAACTGGCTGATTTCAGCGTGCTTGCGGGATTAATTGATTGTGCACAGAGACAAAGTGTTTTGGCACTTTAACCCATTGGGGCTTCAGGTCAACCAAGAAAAGAACAAGCTCTCCCCCGTGCAGAGCTACTTTTTTCTCGGGTTGAAGCTGGACTCGATGACCATGATGGCACGCCTCCCCCGAGAGCAAGCCGCGCTAATGCTGGTAAGAGTTCGACAGAGAGAGAGTTCGACCGGAAACTGTGGTCCCACTGATATTATCAGAGTGTCCTGGAGCATATGGCATCCGTAGCCGATGTCTCGCCGCTTGGGTGCTCCATATGAGACAGCTTAAGCATTGGTTTCACACGGGCCTCTAGAACAAGTGTCCAGACATGTCATTGTACGACGGATGCTACCAGTACGCGCTTGGGGGGTCGTGTGTTGTAGGCATACAGCTGTGGTTCCGTGGAAGGAACCTGGTTGCATTGACATCTTAACTGCCTGGAGCTGTTGGCAGTGTATCTCACGCTGCACCAATTTTTTTTACCTGTGTTAGAAGGAAAACACGTGCTGGTCAGGACGGACAACTCGGCAGTGATGGTGTATATCAACCACACGAATGATATCCACTGTCGTCGCATGTCTCAGCTCGCTCGCCGTCTGCTCCCCTGGAGTCATTCGCAAACGAAATCACTGCATTCCATTTTTTTCTCCGCCGAGCTCTACTGTGCAGCCAATGCGCTCTCATGGCAGTTCACCTGTGAAAATGGAGACTCCACCCCTGACTGCCCAGCTGTTATAGGTGCGTTCTGCACACTGGCTACACAGCTGGCCCAGGGGCGTGCGCAATTTGCAACAGATTCTGTGTAAAATCAGATAGAACGAGGAACAGGTCTATGTATTGCGCCTGTCTGGCTCAATCGGAGCTCTCTCCTCTTGATGCATGCTTCTCCCTTTACCGATTTAAATGCGTCTCGTGATCCTCTACTGTTTGCCTTTGCTGTGGCCACCATCAGCTGTCACTCACATGCGGTGTGGTTAATTTTTAAAATAGTTCAGCTTTTACCACTGTGTGGATTAATACTGAATGTGTGTAGTTGTTATTACTTGGGGTTAGGGTTAAAAATAGAGTAATAAGCTGGTTTAATTGCATTGCTTTGTTGTATCCTGCATTGGGCTCTCACTACCTCATACTGTAGCCGTGGTGGGTTCTTCTTTCTGTCTTGCACTGAACCCAGTTGAACAATCACAACAGACTGGGTCATTGGTCCAATCAGCACAGCTTAGCTTCGTGCTAAGGAGCGGTTTGGGAACAAATGAGTCATATGGAAGTCTTTGGGATAATTAGGTAAAAATAAATGCAAATTATAAGACAATAAATGTGTTTTTGACCTTGCACGCAAATCAGCCAGCTGTTGGAGACCCCAAAACCAAAACATGACCCTTATAATGCAAAATAGGGGCTTTTTAAAGTCATCCTTTAGAAATGGTTATACACAGTACATGCGGATATGTGTTCAGATGGGGTGCTAAGAGATTACACACATTGACAGAAATAAAAGTCTTCTATTGTGTGTGTGTTTGGTTAAAATAGGTTCTCACCAATATCAAAAGCAAATCTACGCCCTTGAATATAACAAAGGCAATCTTTGTGTGAGACCCTTTTACAGAAGATTAACTATTCCTCAACGTATTCGTTTACATAAGTGTCTGTCTATATGATACTGTGATAAAAAAAGTCAAAAGACAAGATTCAGTAGATAAACATGAAAAATGAGGATGCTATTCATCTGATTCTGCAATGAGGAAACAAACTCTTTTCATGATTGTTTTAGGCCACAAAAGATTAAGTTTCAAGTGTCTCCAGAATTTGTGTGAGGTTTCAGCTCAAAATACCCAACAGATTACAGTTTACTATATCTTGTGCAATATGACAAATTTTCTGGGTGTAAACAAAAGAAGAAACTTTAACACTTGAGTCCTAAAACAATCTGGTAAGAGCTTTTTTTCTGCATTGCAGAATCAGACGAACAGCATACTTATTTGTTTTATCCACTAAATCAGGTCTTCTTTATTCATCATAGTATCATATACAAAGAAATACTGCAGAATAGAATAAAAGAATAGAAGAAAGACTGAGACTGCAGCCCTGCACAAGACTTTTGGCCAGCGGAGAAATTAAAATGGTCGTGCCGAACTGAGTCTGGTTTCTCTCAAGGTTTTTTTCCGTCATTCTCCTATTGGTGAAGTTTTTTTTTCCCTCTACGCTGTCGCCACTGGCTTGCATGGTTCAGGATCTGAAAAGCTACTCATCGATGAATTTGCTCTTCAGTGTTTGGACTCTCAATAATGATTTTAAACCACACTGAACTGAGCTAAACTGAACTGAACTTAAACACTAAAAACTGAACCACACTGTTCCAGTTACTATGACCATTTATGTGAAGCTGCTTTGACATATCTACATTGTAAAAGCGCTATACAAATAAAGCTGAATTGAGTTGAATTGAGGGTGATATGCAAATTAATGCTTTTGTGTGCATGATGTGTTGGAAAAAATTTTATTCTTTAATTTGTTTTAATTCTGGTCATCTAGTTTGTGTGTGATATGGTGAAATATATATTCTAAAAGAGCTGGTTTATATATTCTCTTAGAACTGGTTTAGAATGGGAGTTGGTAAACCTATTCAAGGGCATGCACAGATTTTCAATACTTTATTATTATCATTATATTTTTCCATATCTGCAATGCCTGTATTTTGGCATTTTTTTGCAGTCCACTTAGAATCCAACATGGAAATCAATGTTGTATTGTTTCACAGTTACACCCAACATCCCTCATGTTGCAGATATGTGTAGATGTGCTGACCTCTGCAAAAACAATTGAAATGGGGAAAAACTATTTATTGTTTTTTTTTTATTTATGGTATTTATTTTATTTTTAATTCAAATTCGAGTAATTCACATAGCATGATCAGTTTATTTCATTTTTTTTATTGCAATTAACAACAAACATCACTGTATATACTAATCAAACAGATAATATAGTCTGTACAAACCATACAGAGATTACATTTTAATCAGGGAATTATGACGCAAATTTATGGATCATAATAAAAGTAGAGAGAAAAAGGATATGAGAGAAATGAAAATACATATTATTGAAGAATATTTTAAAGAGATGTTTCAGCATCTTTTTTGTTTCTAGAAATTGAAATTATACTTAAATACTATTCCAGTTCTTGTTTGAAGATGCTAAAAAGGGAATACATTTAATATTACATTGAAGCTAAAGTACAAAGGACACCTGAACTACCTGTTTTTAATTTTTAGACTATGACTAGTTTCATTCAGATGAAACATTTGAAATCTGACTGAGATGTTTATATGGAGCATTTTCATTCAGATTAGACTTTGCCTGTTGTGAGTTTTATTTCATGCAGAAGAGTTAAGTGTTCAGGCTCTACTTCTGAAAACAGTCTCACAGCACTTCTGATTTTATCATCGAGGTAAATAAATAATAAGCAAAAAATAATAAGATCAATGCCGTGCACATGATGCTGATCTTGTGTAATAACCATTTGAATACCTGATTAAATAATATCTAACTATAGAAACTAAACTTAAGTTCACCGCCCACATTTCTTCAGGTCATGTGATCTCGAGAGCTTTAAAAGCACAGTAAGATCCTCCTGGTAGTCAGATTGAGTGAAAACTACACTTCTGCACACCGATCACTCATCAGATCATCAATAATGTCCGAGACAGAGCTTGAAGGATGTCCAAAAGCAGCCCCAGTCACCCTAAAGGTGATACAAGTCTGCCTTGAGGTATGAGATGCTAAATCACCTTTCTTTTGGTTACAGGCAGTAAAGTGTGTGTGTGTGTGTGTGTGTGTGTGTGTGTGTGTGTGTGTGTGTGTGTGTGTGTGTGTGTGTGTGTGTGTGTGTGTGTGTGTGTGTGTGTGTGTGTGTGTGTGTGTTTAGCTCTTTATTGTTTGCATTGTTGTTTATTGTTTTTATTCCACTATATGAAGGGTATATGTGTAACTGTTTGCAATAAATTGAGATGAATAATCACTGTGAATAAACTTTTCTTTAAACATTTTATCAAACTGATGTACTGTAGTCCAACATTCAAATCATCTCTAAATTGTCTTTATAACTAACAATAATCAATACTTCTGCACCAGTCTTTACTATAGTCAGTGGCGCAAAAAGGGGGTATGCAGTATATGCAGTGCATAGGGGCGCCACACATGGGGGGCGCCATTGTGCCAAAACTATTTGAAATTATCCATATTAAAAGTTTCAAATAATGTATATATTTTTTTGTTAAAAAAATTTATTTAGCATTTTATGCGTGTATAATATTGTATTTTATTAAATTAAAAATCGTTCCACCCCTCCCCCCATTTTTTATACCATATACATGTTTTTATGAATTTATTATGTATCATATTGATTCATCAGGCCTTTTGGTAACTTCTTAACTCAAAACTATTTTAATTTTAGCTACAAACAAAGTTATAACATTTCAATTAAATAGAACATTTCACACTGTTGGTTTCTGTTTGTTTTTTTTTTACACTAAACATTTGACAGTCTTTTTTATTTCACTTTTAGCAGTTTCAGTCAATTCTTCTTGCAAAGACAGACCTTCTGCCTCAGTCTGGATGTGAGAAGTAATTGCAATGTTCTTTTGCCCTTTAGGACTCCCATGTCTATCATTTTGTTTTGACAAATGTAGTACAAAAAGTCCAAAAGCAAGGCTAGTCAAGGTGCTATAATCATTTAGTAAGTGAAAATTAAATTGAGAAGAAATTTGGGGTGGTATGAGATGCATTTCTTTGCGACTTAACATG
Organism: Danio rerio; assembly: GCF_052040795.2. NCBI lineage: Eukaryota > Metazoa > Chordata > Actinopteri > Cypriniformes > Danionidae > Danio > Danio rerio. The sequence continues at coordinate 5,202,940 of NC_141025.1, read as the reverse complement.
CTTAATGTAATTATACCTTTTACTACTTCAAACTATTTCAGTTGTGTTCAGAACTGTGAAACTGTTTTAAGCATATTGATATCTTTATGAAATAATATCTTTATTTTATTGATGGAAATATTTTCCACATTTTATCACTTGCCTGTTTTAAAATATAGTTGGATTGAAGGGGGGCGCGCAAAAGTTGAAGCCGCATACCCATCAGTAAATGTGCAGTTGCGCCCCTGACTATAGTAAATGTTTACTAATGTTCTCTTTATTCAGGTGAGGAAAGTCATACAGGAGAAAACTACTATCAGTCCTGGTGTTTTCTTGTGAGCTTAGAACCTAAAGGGAACCTGGATCTACACAGTCAAGGCAAGTATTTGTGTTTGTACTTTATTGATTGTAAGCATTTACAACTTGATTTGTTTCCCAACACAGAAGTTGACTGTGGCAGTGAGCACTAAACATATGTGATCCGCACTGAAAGTTAAAGTGCAACATATAAACTGACAATTGAAATGGGGGGAAATGTCAATCTTTTCAATTAAATGCAAAAGCATTGCTGAACTGTCAAGCTGTCACCCCTGAAGTTTAACATATTTAACAAGTGTGTGTCCATATTTACCATGGAGATTTCTCTCTCTCTCTGGGCAGGTGTATGTTGGTGAAGATGCATGTGCTCATGTGAAGATACATCAGGATGCTCCCAGCAATGGAGGGAAACTGACTGTGTCTGGAGTCCAGTTTCCCAAGCCATTTGGTGATCAACTGGTCTGCTTCTGATCATCTAGATAATGAGTGTGTGTAACTAGTGTAAGTGCAGACACATTAAGTGATCTGCCATACTGTATAGAGGAACTGTTCAAAACTGCTTCATTCCTCAACATTAAACTCTCAACTCAACTCCTGCAGTGTCTGTGTGTTTACCGTTGATGTTGATAATATCAAACTCTCTTTGCTTTATGCTAAAATAACAGAGTGCAGGTATTCCTCAAGATCTTTAATATAATCAGTGAAATAGCATTATCAAATGTGACTTCGTGTCTCTATGAGATTTTTGAAAAGAGCATAAGGAAGCTGATTTATCTTTGCACAAAAGCATCTGGTTTGTGTTTATCGCAGCTGATTTAGTGTAAAAGGCTTCCTTCTACACCTGAGACACTATTTTAACAGCATTATCACATGACAAAATCTAAACGTAAGTTCAGTAAGACTATAATCCCCGTAAGCGCTAATGATGTCAGACACTGTAATACTGTATGCTCTAATATGTAATATGCAGGTGACGCGGTGGCGCAGTAGGTAGTGCTGTCACCTCAAAGCAAGAAGGTCACTGGTTCGATCCTCGGCTGGCTCAGTTGGCATTTCTGTGTGGAGTTTGCATGTTCTCTCTGCATTCGCATGGGTTTCCTCTGGGTGCTCCGGTTTCCCCCACAGTCCAAACATGTGTGGTACAGGTGAACTGTGTAGGCTAAATTGTCCATAGTGTATGAGTGTAAATGAGTGTGTATGGTTGTTTACCAGAGATGGATTGCAGCTGGAAGGGCATCCGCTGCGTAAAACATATGCTGGATAAGTTGGCGGTTCATTCCACTGTGGCGACCCCAGATTAATAAAGGGACTGAGCCGAAAAGAAAATGAATGAATGTAATATGCCCTGCCACACTGCCAGGGCCCAAACATGCCCCATCTTCAGCTGGTGAACAAAACAACTGTCATTGATGTGTGTCGGCTGCCTGCTTAAATGACAGTATCTTTATCAGATGTTTACAGAACAATTGGGAACCCAATGTGACTGTAGCTTTCTCTATGCAGATATGTGTTGTATTATGTGACTGAAAATCAAAGGCCTCTTCAAGTCATAGAGCAAGTCATTCAAATGTAGATCTGAGACTACTGTAGGGAAAAAAGCTAAACTGTTAAGCACTTTTAAACATCCGATCACTTAACAAAAAGTCACTTCTAGTCATTGATTTTATCAACAGTCTTTAAGCTTTTTTATAGAGCTTTACACTGCTAGGCACACTTTCTTTTTAAGTCTTATAAACAGCAACTTAAATAATGCCCACACTCTCTTTGCAACAGCAGAGAGACTCACTAATCCCCCAGTAGGATTCCCAGTGAGCTACTCTCTGGAAGAAAATGTAATGAGTTTGCTCATTTCTTTACTGATAAGATCAATGATATCAGAAAGCCAATCAGCTCATCCAATCAGCCAATTTGTGTCTCATCAGACAAGCTCAACTACAAATTGATGTAACGTGTGGCGATGCAAGGTTTAACAACCACACTACCGCCCGTCTTCTGAGTCCTTATATGCAAATCCCTCAATTATAAAAAATATAAAAATGGATCAATAAAGGGACCCAGGGAGCAGGAAAGAAAGAGGTGTTCTGTGGTTGGCTGTGTGGGTTGGAGGAAGAAGATGAGCTGAGCGGAAGTGAAGGTGGAGTGAGTGTTTTTCTTAAGTTGCCATAATAGCGGAGTGTCCTAATAAAGAGAGTTGTTTACCAGAAAATCCTGGACTACTTGGATGTTCTCTCCGTGAGTAAAATGTCTTTCAAATCTGCTACGTTCAACATCTTCACGTCAAATCTTCACGTGAACTCCACAGACACTTGCACAACACGCTAAATTCCTTTTATGTGCAATGGTGCATATCAACACACCGGTGAGAAAAAGTTTTTTTTTTAAGAGCGTCATGTGGCCAAGTGGTTATGGCGCAGAGCTCTGACCCAAGAGACCCATGTCTGGATCCTGCCTCGGCAAAGATTTTTTTTTTTTGTCACAAATTAATGACATATTAAATTGTTCACTCCCACCGTTACATAAGTGGCGCCCGAACAGGGACATAAATAATTGCAACTTTCATTGATTGATTGACTTGAATAACTGAAATTTTCATTGACTGTGATTGTTTGTGAATGTTTAATAGTTGAAAATAGCTTTTTTTTTTCTTTTTCTCTTTTTGCTGAATGTGAGAACTATTGACAAAAATCATCAAACAACTGAATTTAGTTAGGGAATAAAAACTACTACTAATGTATGTGCATTTTGGTAAATTAGATGATTTATTGACAATAACTTGCTATGGTTACAACTGAATTAATTTCAAAATAACTGTATAAAATGATAAAATATGAAATGATTAAATATATGATATAAATTGTACCCAGCTTAAATTTAAAATTAAAGTTGCCAGAGGTAGAAGGACAGACAGGGGAGGGAGAGAGAGACAAAGAGAGCACGCCCAGAAGTTAGCCTGCAATCAGGCTAACTTCTGGGCCTGCTCTCTTTGTCTCTGAGCAGGAGAGGGCAGAGACAGAAAAGAGGCCAGGAAAAGAGACAGACCAGAGATTTACACCTGACCTTACAACTTGACCATGTGACTAAAGCCCAAATGCTGAGACATTCAAACTGACCAATCAGCATGTTACCACACCATAAAACCCCTAAAGACCACACACCAGGCCCTGATCTTATCAGTATCTGCCTTTCGAGTCAGTATGGACCTTCTTGAGTCAAAAAGACATGTTCTGTCATATAAACAAATGCATATGATAATTTAGCCTCTTTCTAGCTTTTCTGCATCTGAGATGGACAGCATACTTCGTAATTTAGCGATATTTCTCAGGTGAAAGAAGGCGGTTTTTGTGACATGGGATATGTGATTTTCAAAAGTTAGATTGCTGTCTAATATGACACCCAGATATTTTATAGTAGAGCCAACGCTAACTCTGTATCCCTCTAATTGTGGATTGAGTTGCGAGATCTGCTGTGTACAGAATTAAGGCCCAATAAGTAATAATTCTGTTTTTTCTGAGTTTAAGAGAAGGAAATTGTTGGTCATCCAGTCTTTAACATCTCTAATACACTCAGTTAGTTTTGACAGTTCAAACGTCTCATGAGGTTTAGTTGAAATATATAATTGAGTATCATCTGCATAGCAGTGAAAGCTGATCCCATGTCTTCTAATAATGTTTTCCAGAGGGAGCATGTAAATTGTAAACAGTAAAGGGCCTAAAACTGATCCTTGAGGCACCCCATACTTTACTGGGCTGACTTGTGAAGGCTGTCCATTAATATTCACAAACTGCTAACGGTCAGCTAAGTATGACTTAAACCGTTGTAGAGCCTGTCCCTGGACACCTCTAGACTTTAAGCGGTTTATGAGGATATTGTGGTCAATGGTGTCAAATGCCGCACTAAGATCGAGTAAAACTAATAGGGAGACGCAGCCTCAGTCATCAGCTAAGAGTAGATTATTTTCACTAAGGCGGTTTCTGTACTGTGATGAGCCCTGAAACCTGACTGAAACACTTTAAAAATATTGTTCGTCTGCAGAAAGGAGCATAATTGAGTAGAAACAACTTTTTCTAATATTTTAGACATAAATGGAAGATTTGAAATAGGCCTATAGTTAGCTAAGTTGTTGGTGTCTAGTTGCGGTTTCTTAATAATAGGCTTAATAACAGCAAGCTTGTAAGAGTTTGGAACATGGCCTATAGATAAAGAAGAGTTGATAATGTTAAGAAGAGGTTCTCCTATAGCAGGAGCAGCTCTTTCAGTAATTTTGTTGGAAAATTTTGTATATTGTTGAGTCCAGCATGCACGTGGATGGTTTAGAGCTATTTATAATTTTATCTTGCTCTTTTTGTTCTATGATGTTAAAGCACTGTAGGTTATTATTATGATTCAGTGAAATACTTACAGGATTTGGAGTATAAGCCGGTGCAGAAAGTTTAGCATCTCCTAATTTCTGTCTAAAGCCTTCTATTTTATCACTGAAAAAATTAATGAAGTCATCACTACTTATTTGTGGTGGAACATTTTGTTACAATGATGGCTGATTAATTGTTTAATTTAGCGATGGTGTTAAATAAAAATCTAGGATTGTTATGATTATTTTCTATCAGTTTGCGCAGGTGCTCGGTCCTGGCAGATTTTAGAGCCCTCCTATAGCTGGACATACTGTCTTTGTACGCAATTCTAAAGACCTCTAAATGAGTTTTTTTTCCCATTTATGTTCCAGGGCGCAGGTTGCTGTTTTGAGAGTGCAAGTATGACTATTATACCATGGTGTAGTTTTAGTCTCTCTAGTCTTTTTTAATTTGATGGTAATTTCACAGTATTTAGTGTGCTAGTAAAATGGCATCCATACTGCTGGTTAATACATCAAGGTCATTTGAGTTTGCGGGAGCATTTATAGATAGAGAAAGATCAGGTAAGTTATTTGTGAATTAGGAGGAAACCCACGCGAACATGGGGAAAACATGCAAACTCCTCACAGAAATTCAGACCGGCTCGCTGAGGGGCCAAACCAGCGGGCTTCTTGCTGTGAGGCAACAGTGCTACCCACTGGGCCGCCGTGCCACCCTATCAGAGAAGAGGAGGAATAGGGGTGGATGGAGGGATTCTTCAAGAAGAAGATGACTGGAGTAGAAAGTTCTGGTTATTTACATATTTATTTATATATGGAGCCGATGCAGTACCAGCTGTGTTCAATCATAAGCATGTGATCCTCTCGAAATTAGTTTATAAATAAACCATACATTTTAGAATGAAAACCCTTCCTCGTTACAAGGCAAGGCAAGGCAAGTTTATTTATATAGCACATTTCATACACAGTGGCAATTCAAAGTGCTTTACATAAACAAGAATAAAAGAAACAAGTAAAATAAAAATAAAAACAAATAATAAAAATGCGTAAAAACAAAACAAAACATAAAAACAGGTAAAATGTGATATAAAAGAATGAAGAAGAAGAGAAAAACATGGTAGTGCAATCTGTCGGACGCAGCACAGTGCTCATTCAGTATTAGTACAGCTAAACAGATGTGTTTTCAGTCTTGATTTGAATGTGCCTAATGTTGGAGCACATCTGATCATTTCTGGAAGCTGATTCCAGCAGCGAGGAGCATAGTGGCTGAAAGCTAATTCACCCTGCTAACACCAAAAACAGCTTTTACTGAAATAAAGGTGACCAAAAAATCTAGATTTTCTACTTATGTATGAGTAAAAGCCACCTATAAAAACAAGATCAAACAGTCTTCAGCTTCACTGGTTCTGAAAATCGTTTTTTTTACCAGCCAGCTTTGAGAAAAATCACAACATTACAAGCTTTATTTTAAAGCAGAGTTCTGTATACACTGTAAAACACTCATCTTTATCAAATAAAATAAGTGTAGTGAACTCAAATTGACTGAAAGTTAAGTCTACTCATTTAAAAAGAGTTTTGAACTCAGTGTTGAAGGTAAAGAGTTAAAAAAATACCTCATTACTTCTACTTAAATGGTTTGTTGTTTCCTCAAACGGTTTGAGTTTCCTTAACTAATTGGGTTTTACAGACTTGGTTTAAGTTTTCTTCATTTATTGGGTTTTACTGTGCTCAAATTGCATCATTTACTCGAATGGATTAAGTTCACATTACTCATTTCAATTAGTTTTTTAACTTAAATGATTTGTTGCAATCGGTTTCCTCAAATGGTTTGATTCACCTTAACTTTTGGGGTTTTACAGTGTATGAAGACGAAAAGATAAAGCACTGTTAAGTCCGTCTTTGAGAAAGTACCACAATCATTAACAGATTTTACATAATAATGAGCATTTGACCAGGACATATATATACATTCAGATAAAACTTTTTATTAGAAAAAAATTAATTAGACAAGAAGCAGAGTAATACAATATTTTCAATCAGCAGTCCATTTGTTATTAAGTTTACAATAGCTTCGTTTCCATCCACCTATATTTTTATGCACATTTTGGAGATGCGCATAATAAAGTTAGTTGATGGAAACATCATAAATTTTGAAAATGTGCATTAAAAAATTGCGTGCATAACTGAGTAGGATAAACTTTTTTATTTGGTGAGACAAGATGCACATAAACTGAGATGGAAACACTTTTACTGTTTCTGGTTGATTGGATTTTCATAGATTATCTGTGTCTCTAAAAAAGATCAAGCATGAAAAAAAATCAGCGATTCTCTTTGATTACATGTGGACTTTGTCTCCTGATGTTCAGATCAGAAAACACCACTGATGTTCAGATCATCATTTTTTCCTAATGACTTCATTGATCACATTAATCAGCTCCTGTTTGTTGTTTGAGATGTTTTTTCCAGCGACGTTCATTAGATCCATGATCTTCTCAGCGCTGTAAGCTCCTTGAAAAGTAGTATAGTTCTTCCTATATTGCCCAAGTTTATCTGATGAAACAGTAACACAGTTAAATCAGATCACAGCATTATGAATCAGATCTTTATTTAGCTAGACAATCTAACTTACCTCCACAGTTGATCACATTAAAGAGAGGAATATGGATCACGGTTGGGGCCTTTTTGTCTGTTGATGTGTTTTTGAACACATAGAAATCCTTCGGGTTCTTGATGTCCTCATCAAGTAAGTTGATTGGAGGGAAAGGGATGTTTAGTTTCCTGCATGCCTCGGCAGCTTCTTTCACTGTCTGTAGTAGAAAATCAACACAGATTTAACATTGAGATTCTGAAACTTGTGAATAAAACTGTAGAGCATTATTTTTGCATATACAGTTGAAGTCCCCCTGAATTATTCGCCCCCTTTGAATTTCTTTTTCTATTATAAATATTTCCCAAATGATGTTTAACAGAGCAAGGAAATTTTCACAGTATGTCTGATTATTTTTTTCTTATTTGTTTTGTTTCGGGTAGAATAATAGCAGATCTTAATTTTTTTAACATTTAAAGAACAAAACTATTAGCCCCTTTAAATTATATATTTTTTCGATAGTCTACAGAACAAACCATCAACATACAATAACTTGCCCTAACCTGCCTAGTTAACCTAGTTAAGCCTTTAAATGTCAATTTAAGCTGTGTAGACTTGAAGTGACTTAAAAATATCTAGTAAAGTATTATTTACTGTCAGCATGGCAAAGATAAAATAAATCAGTTATTAGAAATGAGTTATTAAAACTATTATGTTTAGAAATGTGTTGAAGCGATCTTCTCTCCGTTAAACAGAAATTGGAGAAAAAAATAAACAGGGGGGGCTAATAATTCTGATTTCAACTATAATACCTGGAAAGGATCGCCTTCACTGAAATCCAGAGAAATGATGATGTCAATCTTTCTTTCTGTTCTCAGCACAGAGAAATAGGGTGAGTTCAGCAACAGTCCAGCATCTTCATAGTCTCTGGTTTTACTTTTCAGAAGAGCAGCAGGAACTGCGGGATCTGGGGGATCATGGTGTAAATGAGTCTGTTTTATTATTCACACTGAATTTACAGTTAACAGCAGGTCTTTTCTCACCTCTCATGTTGTAGAGAAAGTCATAATTCCTGCCCCAGGTCCACTTAGCCATGCATACAAAAATCCTTATCCACATCTTCAAATCTGAAATTGAAATTCAGTAAATGGCTCTTATATTGTTTTACAGGTAACTATATGTGTTCTTTGGTAAAGTAAAATAATTTGATCTTGTTTATGCTTTTAATTTTATTACTGGCTGTGTAAAGAAACCTAGTCTATTAACTTTTTTGCTGTCTTTTAGTAAAACGCATCTTACTTTAAAGCATCAGTCTGGTTTTACAAGTCAAAAGTGAAGGACATTTCCAAGACCTCTGCCATGTGTCAAAAGTGTAAGATATCTACTGGGACACTTCTTCATATGCTCTGGAGCTGTCCAGTTTTGGAGACATTCTGGAAGTTTGTCATTGCAACATCCTCTGGAATATCAAATAATCAAATTGATCCAGATCCTAAAATTTCAACACAATCTCACGGCAATTTAGTGGCTAATTCGTATGAATTCGTATGATCTAATTCGCACAGTTTAGTGTGGCTTGCTCATCCCCCAATGATGGTTGGGGTTAGGGGTGGGGTTAGGTGCCACGCCTCCTTTTTCAAATCGTACAATTTCGTACGACTGAACTCGTATGAATTCGTACGAATTAGTCACTAAACTGGCAAAACGTAAAATTCTTACTTTTTCTCGTGAGATCAGGCTTAAAATTTTGATACTAGGTGATATCAGTTCACTTCAGTTGACTTACCACAGCAGCTATTTTATTTTGCTCGCAAGCACTGCAGCTAAAATGCATACTTCAAAAATGTCAATCTGAGAACTCTGCTAGTGAAAAATCTGCTAGTGTTTTTTTTGTTGTTGTTTTTACTTTCTCTTATTTTATGTTATTTGTGGCGAGGGGGCGTGGCCGAGAGCCGTGGGAACGGGGTGAGGCCACCGCGTAAGTGGATACACGTGCGGTGCGCACCTGCCTCGGATCCCACGGAAGGAGCTCTGGACGATAAAGGGAAGACCGATGGCAGAGGAAGCCGAGAGAGGACCGGGCCCGGGAATATATTGTTTTACTTTTGCTTTCAGTTTGACGGCAGTCTCCGCGAGGAGCTGCCGTCCGTTTGTTTTGGTTTAAATGGCAGTCTCCATGAGGAGCTGCCGTCATTATTATTAATAAATATTTTAAACCTGCGTCGGTTCTCCGCCTCCTTTTTCCCGGCGGCCAAAGGGCCGTAAACTTCATTACATTATTGTTTTAATTTAATGTTTTATCATATATGTAAATGTAATTTATTTGTGCATCATTCTGGACATTACTGTTTTTATTTATTATTACCATCAACCATTTCAACTTTCTTTACGTAACTTCAAAATGAGAAATGTTTTGACAGAATTTGTGACAATTATATCTTGTATGGATGGGGGGTGGCGGGGTGGGTTGTATTTGTATTTCTTTTTTTTTTTTTATTATTAATATTTATCTTTGCTAATTGTTAAAAAAAAGTCCTGATATTCTTTGTAATTTCACTTTCTACACAATGTCATGTATATTGTCAATAAACATACTTATTAAAAAAAAAAGTGAAGCACATTATACAAACCAGTAGATTGTAAAGATAATTTAACCTACCTACAGGCCAGCTTATGTTCAATTTCACTTGCAATTCCTCCAAGAGTCCGCACACTTCCAACGTGTATTCATCTTCACTGCTTTTATCAGGAGAAATTAATTGAGGATCGTGTCCAGCGAGATCTGTAGAAAATAAGAATATGAGGTCTTTCATCTGACAACATAGTCTATTTGAAATGTGTGTATGTTGTAATGCATTTGATTGGCCCAACAGGTTTTTGCATGTTTTATTAAAGGGGTATACCCAAAAATGAAAACTCTGTCAGCATTTACTTCATTCAAATCAGGCAAGTGCACACATAGGGCTCAACCTGTGTAGTGCACATGCCCTTTTTAGTCTTGGACAGAAAGTGCCCTTCCAAAATGATCAAAAGTGCCCCCTTGACGCGGCACACCCTACCTTCAGTAGGCGCGCATCAACACCGCTCTTCAGTACGCGCGCAACAACAACAACCCGGGCTGATTTGTGGTCATGGAGGAGTGGAGAGCATGAGACTGACTCCAGTGACGCTCCAGGGACAGACGAGTCTTCGCTTAGGCCAGCTTCCAGCCTCCACCGCTGAGACTGCAGCTCTGCACAAGACTTTTGGCCAGCGGAGGAAATAAAATGGTCTTGCCGAACTGACTCTGGTTCTCTCAAGGTTTTTTTTCTTCACTCTTCTATTGGTGAAGTTTGTTCCTCTCCGCTGTCGCCACTGGCTTGCATGGTTTGGGATCGGTGGAGCTACGCATCGAGGAATTTGCTCTTCAGTGTTTGGACTCTCAGTAATTATTTAAAACCACACTGAACTGAGCTAAACTGAACTGAACTTAAACACTAAAAACTGAACTACACTGTTGTGATTGTGTGTTTTAAACTGTGAGAACTCCTGTTTAAAGGAAAGGGGGTCTGGATGCAGACCTGGTGCCTAACCCTACCCGTCACAGTGACATCACTCACTCCATTGAGTGCATTGTGTCTGACATTGCATCGCTGAGGGATGCAATCTCAGCTTGCATCATAAAAGCTGCATCCAGATACTATTGGCTGCTTTACACAACTACGAACACACGTTAAACACATGTTTGATAATAATTTTACCAGTGATGCAGCATGGGGAAATTCCAGAGTTTGCAGTAACTGATATGCCAACACAACAGCACTGGTCTGCAGAAGGGCTTCTCTAGAATGTATCTGCTCCACAAGTGCTGCAGCCATGCACCTCTGGCTCTGCACCAAAGTTGGGTTATTATTACCATCTGATGATGCAATGAACTAAAGTAAACATTCTAAGCACACCGTTGTGATCGTACGCTTCAGGAAACACCCATTGCTGATCACATCAGTGTAAGCATTTGTGTCAAAGGGTTAAAAGTGTTTTTTTTCCTTTTCTTTCGTTATTCAGTATACGCTTATTTCACGCGGTCGCCATTTTAAAGAACCAAAGCGAGCCTGCGGTATGAAGAAACTCAGAAGTATAGGACCAGCACTGTAAACATTGCAGTAACATACTGTGGACTACAAACCTCCAGCGGTTGCAGAGATTTTAAAATGCAGAAATGGTGTAAACATCACTTTAATATCATACAGTACGTTTAATTTAAACAATTAAAAGCAGATTAGGCATCAAACAACATCACAATCTCTGTAAGAGTAATACACTTAAGTGTCCTCCTAGGCTTCACTTCATGGCACCAGTTAAACACGGTGGGTACGTTTTCCTGTTTCAGCCTATGTAACCCGGTGAGCAATAAAATGCTGCAGTCCTCTGTAGCACACCCTCGTGTTGTCTGCAATAGTGTGTTCTGGTAATGAAGTTTTAATACCGTCTATTTCCCGCTAACATTCAAGCACCGCTGAGCGCGTTCATAAACAGCGCTGATTTACCATAGTATTCACCAGAGGTCATCAGTTTACCGCTCTTCACCCAGTGCAAACACAGACACTGGAGCGCGAAGCAGCCGTGAAGATCAGTCGAGTCATCAAACAGATCGCTCGGCTCGTCTGTGTTTGTACTCGGTAAACAGTGGTGGGTGAACTGATGACCTTCTCGGCCAATCACAGTCATTTCTGTTGAGCACGTGATCACAATGGCAAATCAGTGCTGTTTAAGAACGCCATCAACAGTGCCTTGAATGTTAGCAGGAAATTGACGACTTTACTTTTAATTCAGTATCATGACAAGTCTGATATAGTGAAAGAATCAGTTCATTAACTCGAGTTTGATAAGTGAAGTTTATTCATAAACTAATTTCGAGAGGAGCACGTGATTATGATTGAACACGGCTGGTCCTGCATTAGCATGCTTGATCCACCAATCAGGCCATTCCTAACCACTATAAAGAGCCAGGGTTTTCTCACTACAGTCATCTTCGATTTGAAGAATACACTGCTACTGCTACTGCTACTGCTACTGCTACTGCTACTGCTACTGCTACTGCTACTGCTACTGCATCAACTTCTCCAGCTACAACTTCTCCAGCAACAACATCAACTTCTCCAACAACAACTTCTCCAGCTACATCAACAACAACTTCTCCAGCTACATCAACTTCTCCAACAACATCAACTTCTCCAACAACATCAACTTCTCCAGCTACATCAACTTCTCCAACAACAACAACAACTTCTCCAACAACAACAACTTCTCCAGCTACATCAACTTCTCCAACAACATCAACTTCTCCAACATCAACAACAACTTCTCCAGCTACATCAACAACAACTTCTCCAGCTACATCAACTTCTCCAGCTACATCAACTTCTCCAACAACATCAACTTCTCCAACAACATCAACTTCTCCAACAACAACAACAACTTCTCCAACAACAACAACTTCTCCAGCTACATCAACTTCTCCAACAACATCAACTTCTCCAACATCAACAACAACTTCTCCAGCTACATCAACTTCTCCAACAACATCAACTTCTCCAACAACAACAACAACAACTTCTCCAGCTACATCAACTTCTCCAGCTACATCAACTTCTCCAGCTACATCAACTTCTCCAACAACAACAACTTCTCCAGCTACATCAACTTCTTCAACAACTTCTCCAGCTACATCAACTTCTCCAGCTACAACTTCTCAACCTTCTACTTCAATTGCCTCACACAATGCAATCTCTGTGTCTTCAACCCAATTCTCCAACAAGATCACAGTAAAAACTCGATCACCATCCATGAACTTTGCCTAAACTCTCGATGCCTGCGATTCAAGCTGAACTCTCTTCTAGGGGTGCACCAGCGGTAACATACATGACACTTTTTAAGGGGAAGCCTCACAAACTACAACTATAATTAAACATCCATCTTTAAAGGATGATTCTAGCGTGAATAGAATGACTCACCTCTCAATCAAGGTTGTAGACAATCCAATCCTTAAAACATCAGTCCACAACTTATGCATACATTGATAAACATCCATGTTAATCCTCCAAACTAGTCGCTGTGGTGCATTCAATAGAGTAGCGTCTCCAATCATAACACTAGTTCTCTGGCAAACAAAATGGCCGCCAGCCTTTTTCTGCAACTTTGATTGACACTCCTTCGAGCCAATAGCTGAAAGGAGAAGCGTCACCATCCAATGAACTCTCAAAAATTTGAGATGGTCCCACCCTCTCTCATGACAAGCTCATGAATGATTATCATTACATTTACACAATTACTACTAAATGGTGACATTAATTTTAAGTTCAGGGTTTGATGTTGGCAGATGATAAATAAATAAATACATAAATTAATAAATAAATAATAAAGAAAATAAATAATTATAAAATGTATAAAAAAAATAAATAAATAAAAAATAATAATAAAAAAAAATAAATAAATAAAAAATAAAAAATAAAAATAAAAATAAAAAAAAAAATAAAAATAAAAATAAAATAAAAAATAAATAAATAAATAAATAAATAAATTAAAAAAAAAAAAAAAAAAAAAAAAAAAACTGCCAAATCTGATAGCAGTTTAACTTCTAAAAAGTTTACTCTGCTACTAAAAAACATTCAACGCATTAGGCATAGAAGTCCAATCGTAATATGCCCCAGTGACTCATGTCCATACACTTATAAGCCATAAGCTTATAATGGCAAGTTGGTTAGATGTGAAAACAGCAAAGAAACAAACTTCCCGCTTTGACTTCCACGAATGAGAGGAGGACATTTCTGACATGTCTGATGTTTCATCAATTGACTCTGCGTTAGATACAAACCAAGGGGTTTAAACTCCACTATAATTCCACCTACCCTGTCTTCAAGAGGTACATCAGGATCACTAGACGAGCAGATTTCCCATTTAATATGCCATCCTTAGGAGGGACAAATGCCTACCTCTACTATCTTTGCTCGTTGCGACAATGAGGCTTCGTACCATGCATTAACAAAGGCACTTCCACACTTAGTTGCCCATGCTCTTATTAAGACGCCCCGCATGGTTATCAGCTAAAATAATTCATTGTGTTTGCCATACATGTACCATGTTGTAATGTCATTTCTGATTCTCTCTTGTTTTTCTCATTTCAGAGATCATGTCAGCTGGTTGCAGAAGCTGACCCTCATCCAACCTATTACACTCCACATCCATTTCTAAATACATTTACACTCTTTGCAAATGACACTTTTCCACTCACATAGCCCACACCCTCGATGCCATATTCACACTAGCCTTTTTAATTTAAGTCTTCTGAACTAAGTATGACATTTCAATCCAACGATACACCTAACCATATCTGATCTATCTTCGCAGGATGAAGGGATGCAGGATGATATCCGTTCCCCCACACACCTGTTCTAAACAGGCCCGGATTGGCTAATTGGGAGGACCGGGAGAATTCCCGGTGGGCCGGTCTGTTTTTTTTTTGGCCGCGAGGGCCGGTGTCCCTAGCTCCAGAATCTGTTGCTCTCAGCAGTGACACTTTTTTAATTCATTTACTTGACCACAGCTTTTTATTCATTATTTTACCACAACTTTTCTCTTTTGTTGTGGTCGAGTGGTTGGCACGTTAGGTTAAGACGCTGCGGACCTGGGTTCGATCCTTGCTAGAGTAATTTAGTGTTTTCATTTTTTGATAAGACATATAATACTGTTAGGGTTGTAGAACATTTGAAGTTCTAAAGCAGCTGTTTTCTCAAAAAAAAAAAAAAAAAAAAAAAAAAAAAAAAAAAAATGATAGTGCTATTAGAAACTGATTTGGAAATATTTATTTACTTATTTTAATATAGTCAGTCGTGAACTGAGGTGGGCTGGTCTGAGGCTTGAAACTCCAGAGCTGAAAAGGTGTCCCACTCCGGCCCTGGTTCTAAACCTCTTAGCATTTTTACACCACAGAAGAGCAATACCACCTCGGGGAAGCCCAGCCGATCCTCTCCAGCCAACTTCCACCATCATGCATTATTGGGTATGAAGTATGACTCTGTCATTTCCTTCCTATTTCCCTTCCTATTTAACATAGGAGCTCCTTCACTACCCTTCCCTGTTTTTCTAGCTTTAACTTTTTCTCTCCAAATTTAAACTATCCTATACTTCTATTCACTTTCATTCACCACCGCTCCGACCAATTCAGGGGTTGTTTTGAGTTTCAGTTGCTGCAAAAGGAACGTTCTAAATGAGCTTGCATACACTTACAAATTTTCTAAATACCACTATCGTTGCACTCCCCGCACTAATACAGCAGTAAATGCTTCTGCGGGAGCACAAGTTGCCTCCATACTGGCCCATTACACCACTGCAGCCGCAGAAATGCTCCGCAGAGTTGCACACCCAAAGCACCACTGCTACCGCAGTGACCCTCTAGCATATGCCTTATTCACCTTCATCTTTACATATCACTAAAGGCAGTATTTAACGTCCCTGCGGGAGCACTCAAAACTTACCAATATCGACTGTTTAGGTGCTCCACTTAACTATACACCCCATTAACATCACTGCAACTGCAGTGACGCTCTAGCTGAGCCCCTTTTTCACTTTCATCTCTAAATATCACTGCTAATAGTACTTAGTATTTCCGTGTGAGGCTCTAATACTGAGTACCACTGCACCTCTGCTCTTGCAGAGACGCTTTGCCGAGCCTTATTCTCCCTCTGCACCACTGCTGCAACAGTTAAGCTTTGCCTGAGCTGCAACTGCAGAGACGGCTGTTTAGCCTTAATTCTCTGCACCACTGATTTTATTGCACTTCTGTAACTGCAGAGAAGCTCTGCTGAGATTATTTTTTCCCCTGCACCAATGCTGCAGCAGTGACGCCCTGCCTGAACAGTCTTCCAACAACAGATATAAACTGTCATTGGTCCTCTAACACCTCTAAATCCTCAATTTGCCTCAGCCAATATTTCCTCAGAGAAGCCCAGCTGATTCTCGGTTGTAGACTTCAACCTAGTTTCCAAGCAGCACGACTCTGTCTGTTCTTCCTACTTTCTGTCTTAGTTGCATAGGACTCATTTTTACTAAACTTTCCTTTTTATTTTATTAAACTTCCCTTCTCTTTCTCTTCATAATTTTTTAATTTCACTTGCACTCATTCTCCGCAGCCCGGACTCCCACAGGGGTAGCCCCAAGCTCCCACTGCCACAGCAGTGAAGCTTTTTAAAAGCTCACATGTACACTTTTCAAAAAATTTAACCATTATCACACTCCGCCGCAATAATACAGCCGTAAAGGCGTAGCGGGAACTCGTATTGCTTCCATACTGACTACAATTACACCTCTACAGCAGCTCCACTTAATTACATTGCATTGTAGCATCAATTTATTCTCCATCACCACACTCCCCGCAACAATACAGCCATAAAGGCTTAGCGGGAACTCGTATTGCTTACATACTGACCACCATCACACCTTTACAGCAGCTCCACTTAATTACATTGCATTGTAGTATCAATTTATTTTCCATCACCACACTCCCCGCTATAATACAGCTGTAAAGGCTTAGCGGGAACATGTATTGCTTTCACACATATAATGCACCAGACTCTGAATACCTATGCACCCCTGCAGCCACAGAGTTGGTCTACTGTGCCTGATTCCTATCTGCTACACAGCTGTTAATCAGCTCTCCAAAGCGCACTTCCCTTTAGAAACTGACTTTCACCGCACCTCTGCAGCCGCAGAGACGCTCAGCCGAGCATCACTCCCCTCTACATCACTGCCGCAGCAGTGACGCTTAGCGAGCGCATATACACTTCCACTTAGCAATCCACTACTGATACACTCTCCAGCACTGCCAAAGCAGTTAAACGTCTCTGCGAAGGCGTATTTACCTTCCAGATACTGACTTCCATTGCACCTCTGCAGCAGCAGAGACGCTCAGCCGAGCATCATTTACATCCCCTGCACCACTGCTGCAGCAGTGACGCTCTGCTGGAGCTCATGCACACTTCCATTACACTTATACCACTTCTGTCACTCCCAGCACTGCTAAAGCAGTTAAAACGCTGCTGCAGAAGCGTATTCTTCCCCTTAGGACTGACTACCACCGCACCTCTGCAGTCGCAGAGACGCTCAGCCGAGCATCACTCCCCTCCACATCACTGCCGCAGCAGTGACGCTCAGCGAGCGCATATACACTTTCATTTAGCAACCCAATACTGATACACTCTCCAGCACTGCTAAAGCAGTTAAACGTCCCTGCGGAGGCGTATTTCCCTTACAAATACTGACTTCCATTGCACCTCTGCAGCAGCAGAGACGCTCAGCCGAGCATCATTTACATCCCCTGCACCACTGCTGCAGCAGTGACGCTCTGCTGGAGCTCATGCACACTTCCATTACACTTATACCACTTCTGTCACTCCCAGCACTGCTAAAGCAGTTAAAACGCTGCTGCAGAAGCGTATTCTTCCCCTTAGTACTGACTACCATCGCACCTCTGCAGTCGCAGAGACGCTCAGCCGAGCTTCATCCCCCCTGCACCACTGCTGAAGCAGTGTCGCTCCACCGGAGCTCACGCACACTACCATTTATCCATACCACTACTGACACACTCCCCATTGGACTGCCAAAGCGGTTAATCAGTTAACCGCTTCTCATCTGCAGCTACAGCTCCGCAGAAACTTACAGCTTTATTTTCCATCACTACTATACTAAACCTTTACGAAACTCACCACATATGTTTTAAACCTTTACACTTACCCCACTCACTCTCCCGCTGGTCCTTACAATTAACAGAACCCGGGAGCACACATAGTCATACATAAGCACTTTCAGTTAATTTTTACACCCACACCAGTCTCTGTTGCTCCTCCAAGCTATTTCTATATCACTTTTCAGCAGCCGGATATGGCATTAATCTCCTGTGCCTTTTGGGGGGTTCTTCAAATACGCGGCTGCTGTCCCGAGCGGAGCATTTTGGGGAGTTGTCGAGATCTACCTGAGCTCGAGGCTCCCCTCTCTTCCTCCAAACGGGAGGGAGCCCAGGGCTCAAGAACCTTCGAGCTCAGGGCTCTCTCCCGGGACAGCATGCCAAATTTGCTTAATCAATCATCAGCTAAGTGTGAACTCTTGAAGTGAAGTTTATTCATAAACTAATTTCGAGAGGAGCACGTGATTATGATTGAACACGGCTGGTCCTGCATTAGCATGCTTGATCCACCAATCAGGCCATTCCTAACCACTATAAAGAGCCAGGGTTTTCTCACTACAGTCATCTTCGATTTGAAGAATCCCCCCTTCCACCCCTACCTTTTCACCTTTCCCTCCATAGGGCAGCACGGTGGCTCAGTGACTAGCACTGTCGCCTCACAGCAAGAACGTCACCGGTTCTAGTTCCTTAACAGGCCGGTGGTCGTTTCTGTGTGTAGTTTGCATGTTCTTCCCGTGCTTGCGTGGGTTTTCCCCGGGTTCTCCGGTTTCCTCCCACATTCCAAAAACATGTACAACAAGTTAATCGTTAAATCTAAATTTTAATACAGGTAATCTAATAATGCAGCATATCTTTTAATAGCCTTTAATCTTAATCTTTAGCTATTATAAAAAGGGGAGTTGTCGAGATCTACCTGAGCTCGAGGCTCCCCTCTCTTCCTCCAAACGGGAGGGAGCCCAGGGCTCAAGAACCTTCGAGCTCAGGGCTCCCTCCCGGGACAGCATGCCAAATTTGCTTAATCAATCATCAGCTAAGTGTGAACTCTTGAAATGGCATCTAAAACGTGTGTTTGGGAAAGAAAACGTAAGCTAACTAGTGCCATTTCTCAAAATGAGCTCTGATATGCCTTTTTATTTTCACCATTCATTCAGAACGGACCTTCACTGATAAGATATTCAGCCAGGTACACACCGTTCCTATGTAACTCCCAACGATACTTCCGGGTTTTTTCCTACCGCAGCCTCGATTTCACTTTTAAAAAAGGCGGCCGCGTGAAATCAGTCTATTCCTCCGCGTACTACTTGTGGTACAATTTGAGACCCACTGCTCTAACAGATTGTTCAGAGGAACATGACTTTAACTAATGGCTAAAAGTAATATCTACTAATTATATTGTTGCGCAGTAGTCACAGGTCTTACCTTTCAGACTTTTTCTGATAGAATGATCAAGAGTCGTAGGATCTTCTCCATCCAAAAGACAGATATTTATGGCCGCAAGTTCCTCCAGCACGTCTGAACACGTGTCTACCTGTTGGAGGATTGGATCTTTCAAAGGAAACACACAGTAAACAAACATCACCATACTGTAGTAGATTGACTCAGATATCAAATAATTTTTTTTCGCTGCAAATTCAAAATATTTAAACTAAAACTAAAATTGAGGTGACACTTTATTTTGATGGTTCATTTGAGTAGTAGTAGACTGTTAATGTCTGCTTATTCTGCTCCTTCAACAGACATTTAACTGACTATAAGAAACTGAGCAAGTACATGTCAACTTACACTAACCCTAACCCCAACCTAACAGTCTACTTATAATCTAATGAGAATTAGTTGGCATGTAGATCAAATGTAACTTAAACTCAACAAACGAACAATTAAAATAAAGTGTGACCAAAATTGCTTAATTGAAACTATAATATGCTACTGATACGCCACAAAAATGTGTGCAAGCATTATATTGGTTATAATACTTAAGACACAAAAGATAAACTAAAATGCAAATGAGAAGAAATGCTTTACCTTGCTCCATCTGCTCAATCATTTGATCACTTGCATGTCTAAACAGACCTGTGGAGAAAATCAGATGGAATCAGTACTGAAATAACAAAATGATTCAGAAGTGAATCTTTAAATGCGACGGCACCTTTGATTTTGCTCCAGAGGAATTTCTTATTTTCTTCTCCATCAGCCAGAGCACTGCCACACAGAGCTGTAGAAAACACAGTTAACAGTGTTCAGGGTTTCCCCTACCATTATATTAAGGGGGCTAAAATATATACAGATGCGGTGGAACCTGTTTGCAGTTTATTGGCGCGACTCGAGTGAGTGATGCTCTCTTTGTTGCAAGTGCAGCTATTGTATTTTCAGTGTTTTGAGCTGCAGTGACGCGAGCGGAGCGATCGCCCCTATGTAGTGTATCATCCAACTTTATGACCTCTCCCGGAAACCCGTGAGTCTCTTGCAGTGATCCCCAAAAATTTGTTAAAGTTGCAGGAAATCATGTCGATGAGAGTGAATGACAAGTGAACAGATTGCGAGAGGCACAGTGATCATAGATATATACATTAGATGTCACCTACCCTGTTCTTGCACTGCAAAAAATGCTTTTCTTACTTAGATTTTTTGTCTTGTTTCGAGTCCAAATGTCTAAAAAAATCTCAAAACAAGAAGAATTTTCTCGACAAGCAAAACATATTGTCTTGTTTTGAGAAATAATATGCCATAATTAGGTGAGTTTTTCCTTAATACAAGCAAAATTTGCACTTGAAACAAGACAAAAAATCTAAATAAGAAAAGCATTTTTTGCAGTGTGTCTATTAGAAGGAATGTGTCAATAGAGCCGCCATTTTAGTACAGGGTAGCGCTCCTTTAAAATTTATGCGGGACCAAGCAGCAATGGAGGACTGTGGCCATCCAGAGCCAGAGAATTACAAATATACACATATATCTATGACCTCCAGTTTTCCCAGTGGTCAGTATGCAATTTTTTTATTTTTATAAGAAACTTATAGGCATTTTACATCATTTTTCTACATTAATGGATCCGTGATCACACGGGCATTGCACGGGATGCAGACCTGGTGCAATGCAATCTGAGCTGCATCCAAAGCTTTTTAAAGCCGTCACCTAACCCTAGCCGTCACAGTGGTGTCACTCACTCCATTGTGTCTGACATCGCATCGCTGAGGGATGCAACCTCAGCTTGCATCATAAAGGCTGCATCCAGATACTATTGGCTGCTTTACACAACTACGAACACACATTTAACGCATTTTTTGATAATAATTTTACCAATGATGCAGCATGGGGAAATTCTAAAGTTTGCAGTAACTGATATGCCAACACAACAGCACTGGTCTGCAGAGGGGCTTCTCTAGTGAGTATCTGCTCCACAAGCGCCGCAGCCACGCACCTCTATCTCTGGCTCTGTGCCAAAGTGGGTTGATTTTTAGCATCTGATGATGCAATGAACTAAAGTAAACATTCTAAGCACTCCATTGCGTTTGTACCCATCAGCGAACAGCCGGTGCTGATCACATCAGTGTAATCCTTTGCGTCAAAGGGTTCATTCATTCATTCATTTTCTTGTCGGCTTAGTCCCTTTATTAATCCAGGGTCGCCACAGTGGAATGAAACGCCAACTTATCCAGCAAGTTTTTAGACATCAGATGCGCTTCCAGCCACAACCCGTCTCTGGGAAACATCCACACACACATTCATACACCACAGACAATTTAGCCTACCCAATTCACCTGTACCGCATGTCTTTGGACTGTGGGGGAAACCGGAGCACTCGGAGGAAACCCACGCGAGCGCAGGGAGAACATGCAAACTCCACATAGAAACACCAACTAAGCTGAGGCTCGAACCCCCTGTCGCTTTAATGAAGACTAATTGTTTAATTATTACATGCAATAGAATAAAGACTATTAAGTGGTATTTTGCATATAAGTATGGAATTTCTATTATTGAAGGCTGTTAATGTTGTTGTTCAGTTCATTTTTATCTTAGTTTATTTTGTTTTGCAGGATTTTGTACATTTTATATTTCATTCTGTAGAGAAGATGTTATATCTCTACCTTTCCTCCGGGTGGAGCTGTGTGTTGTGTTAGGGAGATGGGCAGTTGTTTGGCCTCAGTTGTGTTTCCTTGAGGGAAAGGTAAGGAGGATTGATCCAGCTCTACACAAAATCTGTTTAATTTTGTCAATAATATTTGCCATTCATGTGATTTTATAAGATATGTTATAGTTAGGGCATTAACTAATGTGTGGGTGTGCTTATTTTTGATAGATTGACTTATATTTCTGACATTTTAGATGTTTCCATGTGGCAGAGCACATTTTGTGTTGTTTCGGGTTTGATTTGGTTGGTTCATTAAAGGGCCATGAAACCCCCTCGTTTCAGCAGGATGTTTTCACACCTCTACTTTGGAAAAAGTCAGAAAAGGGGCGAGTCAAAATACACACACACACACACACAGGAGAAAGTGATGGTGTTTAACCTACATGGACATCTGTAGTCGAATTATTCGCCAAATTATTAAATGTTGGACTTTAACTGCAGTTTGGCTCTTTCATTCAGGGAATTCATTCATGCCCCTCACGACAAACGAGATATTTGATTGGAGGATCTGCTCTAAGCGTGTATTTTTTATGCAATGTTTGATACCGCACGGCGAATGAGAGAAAAAAACCTCCGCATTTCCCGGAAACTTAGATGCACACGACAGGTAGTGTCAGAAAGCCGCGTGTGTTATTCCGGTCACTAAATGCGGTGAAAACCCTAGACGAGGTTAAAGTTTGGTTGTGGTGCTAACATGTTTACACTTGGTGCTATAGTTAACTTAGTTCGATACGAACAAACTGAATAAACAAAGAGCACTGGTCGCTCACTTACCAAATCTGTAGAGACAGGACAATCACCAGAAACTAGAGCCGCGTCTTTATGAAGAGAAGACTACAAACGAATCCGGATCTCAGCGTTTGCAGATGAGAACAGCTCTCAGGTAAACAATAATCCTCCTTAGACACGTAAGTTATTGTTGTCGAGGGTCGCGTACACTGTTAATCCACACGTGAGTCTGAGCTCTCACAGAGAGAAAAAACTATAAAAGCAACACTTCACGCTTGTTTTGCCAACACAACGTGGCGTCTCTGTCGTCTAAACACTGTGACAGTAATAAATATTAATGAAGTTGCACAATGGAGCGCGCTGATTGGTTTGAACCAAGCCTTACTCATGCATTAATGCAGCACACTCTGAGACGTAATGAGACACACTCTGGCACAGACGTTCAGTCTGCACGCTGGAATACACGCTATTATGTCATGGCCGTGACGCAGCTTCAAAAATTCGTTTACAACCGGATGTACGAATTTGCTTGAAATAACGCAAAAACAACCAATTTACACTTTTTAGTGTAATATATGTGTCCTAATAGTGTTTTTAGCAGTGTGGGACACATATACGACTATCAACAGCTCAAAAAATGTGTTTTGGTGTTTCGTGACCCTTTAAATTCTAGGTCATATGTTGTAGTCATATGTTGTAGTTTATCTTTTAAGTGGTTAAGTTAGTTTGTGAACAGCTAGCTTACTAGTTATTTAGCTGCAGCCACATTTACATCATTTATTTGTGATAATTTGTTGCACGTTGTAATCTTTGAAGTTATTTTGTGATGTTCTCAGTTGTGTTTCCTTGTGGGAAAGATGTTGCAGTGCCATTGCTGCTGTGCGAGTGACAAAATAAAGAGAGGAGTCCATTAAAGGGAAAGCTGCTCTGTTTGGCTCAACCACAGTCTTGGTGTCCTTCTAATTCATCCTATCACACATACACAACGCAAAGACCTTTTGGGGAAGCAAACCAACAAAGAGGGTTACAATTCCAATCAATATAAAATGAGGAATTCTTTCCAAATAGTGTCATCTTGTAAAGTAATTTTCACATTGCAGTATACAGTTGAAGTCAGAATTATGAGCCCCCCTTTGAATTTTCTTCTTTTTAAAATATTTCCCAAATAAAGTTTAACAGAGCAAGGAAATTTTCACAGTATAATATTTTTCCCTCTGGATAAAGTCTTATTTTTTTTTATTTCAGCTAGAATAAAAGCAGTTTTTAATTTATTAAATCCCATTTTTTCGATAGTCTACAGAACAAACCATCCTTATACAATAACTTGCCTAATTACCCTAACCTGCCTAGTTCACCTAATTAACCTAGTTAAGCCTTTAAATGCCACTTTAAGCTGTATAGAAGTGTCTTGAAGTATATCTAATCAAATATTATTTACTGTCATCATGGCAAAGATAAAGTAAATCAGTTATTATAGATGAGTTAATAAAACTATTATGTTTAGAAATGTGCTGAAAAAAAATCTCTCCATTAAATTGGGGGAAAATAAACAGGGGGGGAGCTAATAATTCAGGGGGCTACTAATTCTGACTTCAACTGTATATCCTAGAGAAAGAAAATATCGCAAGTCTGTTTTTGTCCTGTATCATGCAGCCCTGTCTCCTGTATGTGTTACCTTGCAGCAGCAGCATGTCCATTTCAGGCTGAGATGTTGTCTTACGGCCATTTACAAACTGACTGCCGAAGCTGGGAGTTTTCACAAACGCTCCAGTGAGAGAATAGCCTGCTTCACATGGACTAATCTCGAACCAGGGATCTGTAGACTCACAACACAGAATTATAAAGATGTGATGATTACAGCTTAAGGGTAACAACTGTAATCTTTCTATTATACAGACCTCCATCTCCGGACTGTTTACATTCCTTGTCAATCAAAGTGTAGATGGGAAACGGGTTGTTCTTGGACTGTCCCAGCCAATCTGTGAATGTGCGCTCGTCGATCTATAACATATATACATATTTTTGCAGATCTTATGGCAGTCCTGAGGCAATTTCTTGACTCAAATCATAAAAACAAACATCCTAGTAATACTATTTTATCACCTTTGACCAGTAGGTGGCACTGTTATCGAATTTATCAGGGGTCGCCACAGCAGAAAGAACAACCATAACATATTGTTTTCATATTTCAAGAGTTCACTCTTAGCTGATGATTGATTATAAAGCTTGTTTGGCATGCTGTCCGGGGAGAGAGCCCTGAACTAATAAGATCCTCAAGTCCAGGGCTCCCTCCCGATCGCAAGGTGAAAAGGGAGTTTGAGCTTTGGTAGGTCTCGAGAACTTCCCTGCTTATTATATGGGTAATGGCAATTAAGAATTCTGATTAAGAGCTCATCAATGGTGCCAATTTGGTTTGGTCAATTCACCTATGTCATATGTCTTTGGACAGTAGGAGGAGACCGGGGAACCCGGATGAAAACCACGCAAGTACAAGTAGAGCATGTGAACTCTGCACAGAGACATCTACTGGCCAAGTAAGAATTTGAACCAATGACATTCTTGCTGTGAGGCGACAATGCTAACCCTTGGGCCGCTGTGCTGCCCTGCCTTGTTAAGAAAAGGAGGGAGGGGTAGGGGTGGAAGGGGAGAAACCTAAGGTAAGCTCTGATTATTTGTAGTGAGTAAGAAATCATCTGATTGGTGAATTTTGTGTTGCTATTGCAGGACCAGCTGTGATCAATCATACACACGTGCTCCTCTCGAAGTTAAGCTGCTGTCACACTTGACTTTTCTCCTCATAGACTTCCATTCATACGCACGCGAATGCCTCAGACCGGTAACGCAGGGTCATGCGCAGGGCCAGACGGAATCTGCAGACGTTTTTTGCTATTTCTGCGAAGAATTTTGGAATTTTACGGAATTATTTTGGGAGTATCCAGCGGAGTGTCATAACTAAAACCTTAATATATGAAATAAAAAGTAACAAATTACTGAATAAAAACTGACTACATTCAGATTTACACATTTACTCAAGTAAATAAACAGAATTAATAATGGGCTGAAAATCTGCAGAAATCAGCGGAATTTTGCTCGCGCAGATTCGTGTGGGCCTAGTCATGTGTTAAGTTTCCGAGTTAGCTGTGGTGCAAAGTTCAAGCTTGGTAAACTCTGACCTGCGAAATCGCACCACTTGACTGCGTGAGACCAATCAAGGATCAAAACATGACCTCTCTGGACAGAAATTTAAAACATGGAGCAATCGCTCGCTTTTTTTTATGTCTAATCATCTTGTTTAATCCCGCCCCTTTTCGCATCGCTGTACGACAGAATTTCGCACACACAAACTCTACTGTGACCGCAGCTTTATATCATAAACAAACTTCGCTAATTGGACCAATAATAGACAGAGACTAAAGGTAAATTTAAAGTTTTATGATGGGAAATGTCAGCTTGAACCAATATACTTTTTAGGTACAGCTTTTCACCGACGTAAAACTACAAGCTTTGAAACAGGTTCAACATTGACTCGGTTTTAATCAAATAAAAGTTTACTAATTAAAACTTGTCATTCAGCCACTACTGCGCATAGGAGGATATGGGTGAAGTATGTTTGTTAAACAGAACAGCGATAGACTGTATAGGAGCCATATTACTTTTCATTTAATTATAATGTTTATTTGTATACTGATTGGTTTGGGTTTCACAGTGACGTTTTATGTTTTGGTCACGTGGGCATAACCGGCACCTGCTCGAACATATAAAGCGCGTGCACAATCACACAGGTGGAGGAGAGAAGGAGAGTGGGGTAGCCGTATTTTTTGGTGACCACAAACAGCAGCGCAAACCAAGCAACGCAAAACTGTATCACAACGGCACACGCAACAATCATCACACCAACGCAATAATCGGCACCATACAAAACAGGTATTCAAAGACACAAATTGCTGTACTGTTTTTTCATGCTTCAAGTTTACATAAAGTTTTCCATATAACATCTTGGGCTCAGTGTCTCTGTCTAAAGCCACCAGCGCGTCACAAATATAAAGGACCCTCACTGCCTCTCGAGCGACCTATAGGAGCCATCAGGAAGTCGCAATAGACTGTTTAGGGATTTATAGAAAAGAAGATGTTAGATTTATTTCTATAATGATCAGGCAACCAATGTAGAGATCTGAGAGGTGAAACAAAGGATTCGTTTTTACATCCCTTGAGGAATCTAGCTGCTGAGTTTTCAAGTACTTGTAAACAATCTTTGAAATACTATAACATTCCTACCATAAAAACACACACAATGCTCACACACGCAGCAGTTGGATAATGATGTTGCTATTTACAGTTTCACTATCAGTAGAGTCATGACTGTTGCTTCAACTCGCTCTCTCTCTTTCTCATGTGTAATTCCTGCATTACTCTGTATGCATGGCTCCTGCCCGTGTTACTACTGTAGTTCTAATATTTCATTTAGTAATTTGATATATAGACTAAGGGCTCTATTTTGACGATCCATGCACAAATTGCAAAGTGCAGGGCACAAACGGATTAAGGGCATGTCAGAATCCACTTGCTATTTTAAGGATGGAAAAATCGGCTTTGTGCTATTGCACATGGTCTAACAGGGTTGAGCTTATTCTCTTAATGTGTTATAGGTGTGTTTTGAGAATAAACCAATCAGAGTCTCATCTCCCACTTTCTTTAAGAGCCATGTTGCGCAGCGCCATTGCGCATTTGCTATTTACATGGCAGACCAGCTTTGATATGATCTATTGAACAGTCTATTTAAGTTCCTCAAAATAGCAATGCACCTCAACAAGCCTAGAACGCCTTTAGGCGCACATATGAGGGCAAATGCATTTGCTATTTAAACAGCGTGGCGCAAAACGTCAAAACGACTCTTGCACCAAGCTATACTATGGCAAACTATAGCAAACAACAATTGCGTTATAGTTTAATCAAAAAGGAAACTGAGCATATAGGCACAGAAAAAACCATGCCTGCGTGCCTCACGCACCATTCCTGCTTGACGCTGACGTGCTGCTCTGCTTCCAGTTGTGAACATGCACGCCAAAGAAAAGTTGCACTGCTCATGCACCGCCCATGCATTGTGAAACCGACATAGCAGTCTTTTATGTGGAGGCATTCAGTGAGTATTGCAAGTCGACAAAACAGTTTTTTAAATGTAACTTTTATAAAGTTTAAATAATATGATGGTGTTTTTATTTAAAGCATGGCTCCTGATAGATTTTTTTTTTTTTGTATTGTGGAAAAAGGAGGGATAATGAGTCAGGTCTAAGACAACGCACAACAGATAATTCTATATTCTTATAATAATCTTAATAAATATAAATAATGAATCTTATGAAATAGCATCTTCTGTTTTGTATTCTATAGAATTGTCTATTAAATTTCGTTCTAATAAAATTTTGTACTTGCAAAAGATTTCTTGAATTTTCTTCGCATCACTCCAGTTGTGTCTTTACATTGTTTTCCAGTTACATTTAGAATAATTTATGTTATTTATTTAGGATAATAATTGTATAATAACAATAATACCGTTATTTATTTATAATTGTACGTAATTTTTTTTGTTTTATTAAGAAGAAAAAAATTATATATATACATATATCTTCTTCTTCTTTGGCCTTAGTCCCGTATGGTTGCGGGGTCGGCTCTTTGGAACAAGTCCTCAATTTAGACTTGTCCATATGATAACGACTTTTTTACACATTCTGGCCGGCCTGTCGTCTGTGCCTTTCACCCTCATACACTACGGACAATTAAGCCTACCCAATTCACATGTAGCTTGTCTTTGGACCCTGCTGAAAAATCCAGCCTAGGCCTGTTGGCTGGTTTTAGCTAGTTGACCAGGCTGGTTTTAGAGGGGTTTTGGCCACTTCCAGGCTGGTTTCCAGCCATTTCCAGCCTGGTCTTAGCTGGTCAGGCTGGAAAATGACCAGATAAATCCAGCTAAAACCAGCTGGACCAGCCTGGTTTAAGCTGGACATAGCTGGTTTTGGCTGGGCTCCTAGCTTGGCTAGGCTGGTCAAGCTGGTTTTAGATGGTCATCTCCCAGCCTGACCAGCTAAGACCAGGCTAGACATGGCTGGAAACCAGCCTGGAAATGGCCAAAACCCCTCTAAAACCAGCCTGGTCAACCAGCTAAAACCAGCCAACCAGCTTAGGCTGGTTTAAGCTAGATTTTTCAGCAGGGGACTGTGGGGGGAAACTGGAGCACCCGAAGGAAACCGATGCGAACGCAGGGAGAACATGCCAACTCCTCACAGAAATGCCAACTGAGCCGAGGTTCGACCCAGCGACCTTCTTGCTGTAAAGCGACAGCACTACCTACTGCACCACTGCTTCGCCCCATATATATATATAAATTTTTTGAGGGAAAGCTGTGAACCAGCAGATATAGATTAGAAAATTGTCTTGCTTGTGCATAAGGTTCCCTGACGTCTCACTTTGGAAATGCAAACTTTTACCAAATCTGCATGAAGATTGTGCATCAAGGAGTGTTTGAATAGTTACCAACCTCTTTCACATATGTTGTGACGACCATCGTTGCCCACACATCAGTCAAGCTGAAGTACTCTTTCTCTCTGTAATATTTCTTCAGTTTGGCATACGCATCTGACCAGCTGACTGGTGGACCGCTGATTCTCCTGACGATTTTCTCTTTCACAGCCTGTAGTTTAGTGGACCAGTCTGGTTCCTGATATAAGGAGGCCATGCACCTTCAGAAGAATAACACACTGCTCTCATTTCTGACGTGCAACACAATTCAATCTTTATCTGTGTGTGTGTGTGTGTGTCTGTGTGTGTGTGTGTGTGTGTTTGTTTGTTTGTTTGTTTGTTTGTTTGTTTGTTTGTTTGTTTGTTACCAGGTGGATCCAGAAACTCCGCTCAGATAAAGAAGACAGCTCAGAAGACCTGTTTTATCAAGCTGATCCAGGGATCCCAGCAAACCCACCATGGCTCTTTGTCCTCCTCCAGAACCCAGTAATGCAATGTTTGGAACTTTATCCTGCATGTACACACACACACATTCATTAACTACATCTGAATTTTTTTTTTTTTTCAGTTCTTGAAGAAAAATCAAGAAATATGACATGTTTGACCTAGTCTTGCTTTTGCATAAATATACTGAATGTAAAAATAATGGTCAATTTCCCGCTAATATTTGAACACTGTTGAGCACTTTCTTAAACACAGATGTTTGGCCATTAAAGGTAATCACTTCACCACTATTCACCAAGCGCAAATACAGACATACATACACTGAAGTGTTTGAAAGCCATGGCTGTCAGCGGATTGCTCATATGTCTGATGATTGACGGATCAGCTGACAGACATGGCTTAATGGATGTTTTTAAAATTCCAGTATTGATTATCAAAGTCAATACTTTCGATGTTAGACTAACCTGACTACAGTTTATACCAAGTGTTTTCAGGCTTGACCAGATTTCACTTCTCCTTTTTTTCACACACGCCGCCTCCTTCATATTCAGAGAGTGTGCGATTCGCACTTCACTGCACAAAAAGACAACATTGGGCTGAATTTTACATCATAGATACTGTATGTATTGAAGCCATATTGAAGAGTACTAAGTTTTTCTTCAATAGTTGTTCACAGAATTATATATTTTTTACTGTGTGAATCTGAACAGATCTCTGCTTACCTTTCCTGTACATTAGATGCACTCATCTGCAAAAGGATAGTCAACAAGAAATGCTAAAGTATTTACAAAAAATAACAGTACAACATCAGTCACCTCTAGAGCCACTGTTTTTGGCATTAATGCTATTTACTCAAGTAGTGTATTAGAAAAACAAGAGAGCCAACTGTTGTGTCATGTGCGCTGTTTTAGTTAATTATTGGAAAGAGTGTGTTCAAAATAATAACAGTGTGAACTTTTATTCAATTAGAGGGAAAAAATTCTAAAAAATAAACTGCAGTCATCAATGGTTCTTTATTAAGGAGGAAGGTCAATAATGTGTCGCACCATGAGAAATCCAATATGGCACTATATGGAAATTACGTATCTGATATATAAGGATTTCACAAATATAAAATATGTCAAATATGCACTTGATTTACATTTTTTCAACCTTCTTGAGCCTACGCTACAAATACAACAATGTATATATGTACATACCCAGCAGGCACACATCATACGACGTTAATATTAGGTTAGATTTATGTCATGATATCAGGTGACCAAAATTTAATCTATAGTCAACGTCTAAGAACAACATTATTTTGACATCCAATAACAACATCAAATATATTTGGTTGTTTTTAGGTTGTGTTGGAAAGTGACCAAAATCCAACGTCTTATAGATAAGTCCCACACAAAGTCAAGGTGTAACATTGAAAGTAGACATTGAAATTTAGTTGATTTTAGGTTAGACGTTGGACATTGACATCGGCCTGACATTGGTTTCTGACGTCAACCCGATTTTCATTTCCAAACCAAATCCAACGTCTCAACGATGTTGGGGTACAACGGGGTACAATGTCAATATGACATCATGTTGACCTCATGTGCCTGCAGGGTACTATACAGTGTGTACATATATGCTATAATTGTGTACAATTGTAGTCAGAATTATTAACCCCTGTTTTTTTCCCACAATTTCTGTTTAATGGAGAGAAGATTTTTTCAACATTTCTAATCATAACAGTTTTAATAACTCATTTCTAATAACTGATTTATTTTATCTTTCTCATGATGACAGTAAATAATATTTGACTAGATATTCTTCAAGACACTTCTATACAGCTTAAAGTGACATTTAAAGGCTTAACTAGGTTAATTAGGTTATCTAGGCAGGTTAAGGTAATTAGGCAAGTTATTGTATAAAAATGGTTTGTTCTGTAGACTATTGAAAAAAATATATAGCTTGCAGGGGCTAATAATTTTGTTCGTAAAATGGTGTTTAAAAAATTAAAAACTGCTTTTATTTTAGCAGAAATAAAACAAATAAGACTTTCTCCAGAAGGAAAAATATTATCAGACATACTGTGGAAATTTCCTTGTTCTGTTGAGCATCAAAAAAAAAATCAAAAGGGGGGCTAATAATTCTAACTTCAACTGTATATATATATGTATGTATATATATATATATATATATATATATATATATATATATATATATATATATATATATATATATATATATATATATATATATATATTAGGCCGGTTAGAACAAAGACAGCCATTCTGGCACGGAAGACACATTTTCAAAGCAGAATATCTGACTTCAGTATTGTTTTACAGATTAACAAGAATATTCACTGAACATGTTTCTGAAATATCTACAAACATTTTATGCGAACATATAATAGTAGTTATACTTTAGAAGAGTGAAAAACTCACATACAGCACCTTTAAATTAGATGAAATGCTGAAGAATCACAAAAACATGGACTAACAAGTGATGTCCATTGTAATAAACAAAGGGGCTGAAGGAAAGTGCTGCAGAACGCTGAAATGTTTTATCATACTGTTATATTGTAAAATTTATTAAATTGTTGTTTTATCAAATGTGTTGTATGAACAAAAACATTATTTTGACACTCCTGTTATGCAGAGATGTTTAGGCCCCGTTTACATTAACAAGTTTTAGTTTTAAAACAGCGTTTTAGAATGAAAATGATCCGCGTCCACACTGGCGTTTCACCCAGTGTTTCTGAACAACTCTCCATCCACACTACACTGCTGAAAATGCACATCATGTAACCACACTCACACACACACACACACACTCAGGCATGCACTGCAGTGTGCTTTGAGCACGTCTACCCATATGAGAGCTGTGCACGTTGGACTGTTTATCAAGGATCTACCGCTGGATCTAATTTCACGATATTTGTTAAACAGGATATTTAGTTAATCTCGTCTATAACTAACGACATATTTCTTGTCTTTGGTCTTTTGAATCAATACTTGCTCTCAGGTAACGTGTTTTGGCTGAGTGCAACATAAGTTCATATATTATTTTATGTAATTGCGCATTTGACTCATTCCTTGCCTCTATTTCCTATATTGTATGAACTTATCGTACGTTATACTTTTATAATGGCCATTATTGACTATTAAAACTGATAGTCAGCAAAAGAGAATGTATGTTTTGTAATTTTCACTGAGAAGGAAAGGAGGCGGTAATTTTATCAGCTCCGTTTTGTTATAAATATGCATACAGTGAAGATGACGCTCATATAAATATGCAGCTACACAATGTCTCAACATTTCTGCTGTCGGTTAAGTTGATATTGAAATGAAAATAGGCAGTTCCTCATATCATGTTTTCATTGTTAAGAAAGTGAAACAGCGTAGCCAGGGTGATGTGAATGAGGCTATATAGTTCACTGTTGCCTTTGAAGATTTACCCGATGTGTCTTCGGGAGTTTGTTTTCCATATCAAACTTGAGAAGTCTGAACTTACAAGGAGAGGATGAAGGACTAAACTGTGTGTAGACTACTTAATATTGAAGAAAAAGCCCCAATCAAATAGCAGCCCCGCCTCCGTTTTCAGATGTCTCCGTTTTCCCCATCCACACACAGAGCAGCAGTGGTTTTAAAACAAAAATGTCTCCTCAGCGTTTTTAAAAAAGCTCAGTTTTCAGCGCTCAAAAATTCCACCGTAATGTGGACAGATTTCGAAACATGCATTTTAAAACAAAAACGTATTAGTGTAAACAGGGCCTTAAAGTAATGACTGATACAGCCGATTACTTAAGATGTTATCTAATCACACAGCTTTGTAGATTAAAGTCTAAAAAAGATAAATTAACGATTTTCAAATGCTTATATGCTGTTATTTTCCTTTTTGTGAAAATAGCAACAATTTGTGTCAAACACACAATAGTTTATTAAATGTTTGTCAAGCAGAAATATCAACTTCCCAAATTATTATTATTATTACTATAAGTATTATTATTATTATATACTTTATAAAGGACACTATTTCTGACCATATTTAAAATGTTTTTAATGCTAATTGCTAAAAAAAAAAAAAAGCTATTAATTGCCCTGCATTATTAAAAAAAACAGCTTTAAAAACTGAAAAAAAAAAAAAAAAAAAAGCACTTACTGTTTTTGTGAGTCTTCACCAACAATAGCAAACCAATAGCAACATCCAGAGAGATGATGCTCTTTTATAGAGAGATGATGCTCTTATATGCTCTTTTATCTAAGACTCCAAGTCCAGGTATCTTCATAGGGTTGGGCTTATGAGTAATGCAATAATTCAGTTCTGGGGAAGTGTGGCATTTTCTTGTGAATCCATCCTACACCTGTCTTTATGGCAGGTTGCTAAACATATTTATGTAAAGATTAACTCATGTCACAAAAGTGTTGCTATGAAGTTCTGAGGTAGTTTTTAGGGATTGGTTGAACTGATTAAATAAATGCAATTGTGTAGTTTTTGTTTTTGCGAATCCGCGAAGGGCTACTGTGTGCGCTTTTTCGCGTCTGGAACACATCTCGGGAGCGCACGCCGTTTGCGCCCGCGCTGCTCTCGCGTGAAAAGCCGCCGGAGGCCGCTGTCGAGCAACCGTCTGTCTGACTGACTGAATGACCAAACGATTGACTGTGCGACCCAGCCCCCCTCCTCCTCCTCCTTCCCTAAACCCAAGCGACGATTTACAAAAGCCATCCAGAAAACAACAGCAAAAGCCCTCGTCTGATTTTGACCGGGTTTTCGGATCTCACTGCGTTCTCGCCCCGCCGCAAACTCATTTGCTTTTATTTTATGGATTCTGTTTTTCATCTTACCTGATTTCTGGAACCGCTCTTCCCCAGACTCGAACACGGTCGTTGCTGCAGGCGGCTCCTCCTCCTCCGTGCCTCCGCTCCGCTAAAGTAACACTACGAGCTAAGTGAACAAACTGGTTGTGGCAGGACAGCCCCCCACACGGAGGTGAGCCATCATGGCCTCCAGAAACGTCCGCAGGGCTACATTTCCAGAATGAGCCGGGTTGTTCGTTTACCTCACAAATTTAGAATGGAACCAGATATGTGGTAAAGCATTTGTCAATTAACACTAGATTTAAACTGATCCAATACAACTGGCGTATTTCACACCAGAAAAACTAATTAAGTAAGTTTGAATCAAACATATAGATATATGCTTCAAATGCCTAAAACATAAAGAAACACTGTTTCACTGCATATGGGAATGTGGGATGGTTAAAACCTTCTGGCAAAAAGTAATAACATTAATTTCCTCGATAATTTCAAACAAATTCCAGTTACCCCTATCTAGAGGCCAGTCCAAATAGTTCTCAAATACCTTTCAATTAATCAGATTGTTAAATAAACTTTAGTATTTGTGCACTCCATTTTAAAATGAAATAGTCATCCATAGCATAACGGACATAATTATTAAAGGTGCAGTAGGTGATCTGCCAGAATGCTAGCATTAGCATAATAGCTTAGAAATTTTACAACCCTCCTCTGCCGTCCAAAGCCACTCCTCCTTAAGTCATGAACGTGCACTGATTAGATATAACACTAGGCCATGTCATTCACCAGTTAGAAAACTCTATGGAGACCTATGGCAGCCTTTATCAAGCGTAGTTTTTGACAGGCCAGCAGTTGCAGGATTATATTTCCCCAAAACTGTGTCATAGACTGTCACTGTTCAAAAATGAACAAATGTGTGAATATAAATCAAACTTCACCTCAGAAGAGCTGGTTAGGTGGAAGAGCACATTTAGTGCTGTTTTGTTATTAAACTAAATTAAAATCAGATCAGAATAAAGCCGTGCAAAAAACAGAAATATCCTGTCATCTTTTTACATTACACTTATGTTTACATTACCAGAACAACAAGTTACTTTTAATTTTCAACTGTGCTCGCTGCATCTCCTTTTTCACTTGAACAACTAAACGAATGCTCAGGTCTATAAGCCACTATATTATAAGGGTGTCACGATCCTCCAAATCCTCGATTCGATTACATTTTCGATTCTGAAGGCACGATTCGATTCGATTTTCGATTATGAATAATTAATTAATTAATGACCAATTAATTATTTGTAGCCTACCGTTGAAACTACCTGACCTGCATGGTCTTTGTTTTACCCATAAACAAATCATACAGTAAATGAATAAAGGCAAGATACACACATAATTACCACCTGTCAATCACTTTTTCTGCGGGACTCGTGAATAGGCAGTGATCTGTGTCGTTATAATGGCGTCGGTAAAAAAAGACGCACAACCAACAGGAACCAGCCAACAGTATCTGAGGTGTTCGCTAAAATGACTAAGTACAAGTGAGTGAAAGATTGAAGCAGTCCTCTGACTGCCTGGACCTGCTGTCTCGAGCGCATGGCTGTGTGTGCGTCTGTGTCTGTGTGGTCACGTGATGTGCATTTTCAGAGGTAGAGAGGAAGGAGGGCTGCTCAGAAATGCTACACGCCACTGTGATTGTCAAACCGTTGTCGTTCTAAAATGCCATTTAAAAACAAAGACAGTGTAAACAGGGCCTGAGTGTGTACTTTTCACGAGCGGATTTGCAACGGGGGCGGGCGGAGGATCGCGATGCCGGTGTTGTCTATCGGACGAACCGTACGTAATACGTACATAGCAGAGCTTGTAAAACTGTGTTTTTTTTGTCGACAACACGAACGTTGTCAACATAACTCACTGAAAATCCAAAATGCTTCCACACCGGCGACTTCATTGAAAGAGGAGAGGGTTTAAGCTCTGTCGACGGGTCTCCTGCTTCTGCAGTTTAACAAGCACTTCAACAAGCCTGCTTTTTCCCGCTTGGCAAGCCAAGCTGACGTGACATGGGGGCGTGGCAGCATCGACGATTCTATTTTTTGATTCGATAATCGAAATTGAGCATAAATCAAGGATAATTGAGCATAAATCGAAATCGTGACACCCTTACTATATTATCGATGCTGTAAAAGGTGCTCCATTAACTTGAAAATAGCCAATCTTCTGCCGGATGTTTTGAGTGGCTGAACAACACTACTGTGCAAATAAACCCATTCATAAAAAAGAACACAATCTACATCATGTCTAGACTAGTTTTAAAAAAGACCTGTCTAAAAGAAATACTTCAGCCTTGTTGAACTGCATAGCATAATTTCCCTCCAGCGTGCAAAAGTAATTCTGATATTGATTCAGGGTTTAGAAAAGTTTTAATTCCGCATTTCTGGCAGAAGCCCTTTCAGATACAATCTTTCTTTTCATGGATACAAGGCCACGCTGGTCTTTTAGAAAGAAGTTCAGGTTGATGCACAGTTTGCCTGACGTGTCTCTGTCAGCTGTAGATCCGTGCTTCATTTGAGTGACGTATCTGTCTGCTTAAAGAGGCAGCGCAGAAATTCAAATTTAAATTTGTTGACAGACAGTTTGAGATACACATCGTAATTGAGTTATTTGTCGGTCCGACAATATTTAATTGAATAAACATTTATTAGTCTTATGCCTTACCCAAAATATAAAAATACATAATAATACATTTAGATCATTTACTTTAATCAGTACTATTGGAATATGAAGAGACTTTCAACCAGCACAACAACACGCTTCTGAAGACGATCACCTACTGCACCTTTAAAGCTTTGATGCATTAAAGTGTTGGTAATTGTCAATACAGACAATTGTTTCATTGCACATGAACACATCTTATTATTGTTTGTATTTCAAGAGTTCACACTTTAGTATTGCATGATAATAATAATAGCAAGTTTGGCATGCTGTCTCAGGACAGAACCCTGAGCTTTGAGATAATTAAGCCCAGGGCTCCCACCTGTAAAGCCTGGTTTATACTTCTGTGTCAAGTGATCGGTGTGACCGCGTTATCCAATCAGGAGCTTTCTCTTGTTGGGGCGTGCTTATGACGTAGTGGCTGTTGTTAGTGTCTCAAAGGAAAATCCTCCAGCCGACAGTTCATCAAACTGGGCTTGGCTCAGTCGGAAGCACTGCTGAAAGCCTCCACCATCCAGGTTAAGTTTCTGAAGGAGTTTATGAACTCATAGAGCGGGGTGCACCTCTAAAAGGATCTAGTGGACTCAGACACGACTCCAAATGAATCAATGCTGTTTTTCAGCCTTCTTAAAACACAAAAACACTGTTATTTTCTTAATAAAATCCATGTTAGCCATTTAGCAATGAAGCTACAGTTACCGGGTAGATAGAAGCCCTGCCCAGGACGCAAATCCGCCTCTGTTCTGAAGTAATTTTTATGCACGAATGAAGCAAATTTGACGTGCAAATGAAGCAGATTTTGACGCGTGAATAAAGCAAGAGAACTCAAAACACTCACGCATCTATTTACGAGCGAATAGCATGATTTATCCGCGCGTTCCGCGTCTGGTGTGAACACAGCATTACAGTCTTTGATATGTTTCCAATTACAGAAAAACTACACACAGCAGACATTTAGTCCTTATTTGTGTTCAAAAACAACACGCAACATATAATGTAGCCCACAGTCAGTGCAAACCTCTCATCTGTGTCTGTAATCTTCACCACCACATGTATCCTCCTGTTAGAGAGTAATTTCATCATTCCGAGTTGATAATAGTCCAAAAGGTAATGGCAGTTTGTTCATGTTTTAGGTTGCTGAAAAAATGATTCGCTTCTTCAATTTTTCGGCACCTTTTTTGTTTATTTTTTGCGCTTCACTCTCGCGTTGGTCTGTTTCTGAAAAGATCGGATGTCAGAAGCACTTCAATAATCACATGCAATTATCATCAACTCTAGACGTTCGTTATTTCAAGTATACTGTAGATGTCACCGACTCGGTCCCAGTCATTCCCCTCGCTGGCCAGCAGAGGCCGCCATCTCCGGACTTCTAGCATTACATCATCCACATACGCTGATTGTGCATACACCTGTTCTGAATCAAGCTAACGACCCACGTACCCTTTATAAGCCAGCTCCAAACACTCAGTCAGTGCGAAGTCTTGTTTAGCCCCGGCCAGCATTACTGAGCGTTATTCCCTGCCTGACTCTTTGTGTATTACTCCAGCCTGTTTCTGACTCTGCTTCGCCTTCTGCCTGCCCACGACCCACGCCTGATTTACGGACTCTGATACTCTCTGCCTGCCCACGACCCATGCTTGATACACAGACTCTGATACTCGCTACCAGCCCACGACCCACGCCTGATACACGGACTCTGATACTCGCAGCCTGTCCTCGACCAATGCCTGGTAAACCCCCTTGTGTCTGTTCATCGCCAGTCTTGATACTTCATAGACTATTGTGGATGTGTGTTTGCACTTTAGTGCATATTGTGTGTTTGAGTGAAAGCTTGACTAATAAATACTGCATAATGGATCCCTCCGTGTCAGTCTCCTCGTTACAGTAGATCACAAGCTCCCTGGAGAAAATTAAACAGCTCGCACTTTTAGACAGCCTCGTAAAACAAAAACATGACACGGCAGATTTTGCTCTTCTTGACTTTGTGGCTGTACATCAAGACGACTAGGTTTGTCTGAGTTCGGGTCAACCATGGCTTGTTATTATATGCATATTACGATGTAATGTCTCGGCTGTGTAATAAAAAATTAAGCGTCCTTTCTTTTTAAACTTCTGCTTGTTTATGCGAGAGTGAGACTTCTCTGTAAACCAATAGCCTTTAGCTGCGTGTCTGGCTCCGCCTTTTGGTTCCCTTTTGTCATGCTAGGTACCCTTTGCAAAGGGTGCGTGAAAAGTGGTACAGTACGGTTCGCTTTTAGGTACCTTTTGACAGTGGAAAAAGGCCAATATTGTAGTTATTATTATTATTATAACCTTTATTTTACCAGGAAAGTCACATTGAGATTAAAAATCTCTTTTACAAGAGTTTCCTGGCCAAGATTAGGTAGTACACAAGTCGCATGAGTCTAAATTGATTTTTGTTTGTTGTCTGTTAAAGTTAACATGAATCACACTGACAAACTATTTAAAACATCTTCAAACCTGTCTTTCAACTTCTAAATCTTTTATCGTCTTTTTAAAAAAAAGGCATGATAGATTCACTTTTGTGCTTTCCATAAAGAACGGCAACTGCAGCATTTTGCACCGACTGCAGATGAGAAACACATGACTGAGATGCACCGATACACAATGAGTTGCAATAATCCAATCAGGAAAATACAGAAGCATGCATGGCCGTTTTCAATCTCTTTTGAATCACTTTTCTGCTCATCAAATTTAAGATCTATCTATCTCATTTGATTTAAACAGAATGAATTAATTTTACTTTTATTTAGGCTCAAGAAATGACTCGTGAGCCAAAGTTTTAGTTCATGTAAACAATCGAAAATGCTTTAAAACTTGTCTGCTATCATGTTTCAAAGGGAAATAAATGAACCTATCATCAGCATACAGATGACAAGAGATGTCATACTTATTAAAAGTAGATCCTAAAAGAAACATCAATAGAAAACAGTATCAGACCAAGAACTAAGCCTTGCAGAACACCAGATTTAAAAGATTTTTTTAGGAAGAGTTTCGAAGAGTTTTTGATTCTTTCAATGTGACATGAGGCTGAATATACTTATTATTTCTGTAGTATAAAACGTTGCACACAACACATAGTAAAAAAAAAAAATCCTTGTATTGGAGATCTTGGTCTTATTGAAACAAATATCCTTAATATGACGTTTATGTTACTTTATTTTACCATTTCATTGATTTACCACTGTTCATTTTGATTTTGTTTTTCTATTTATGCTCGTGGTAAATGCCTTTACTTAGAGACCAGATTGATGCTTAAGAAACAAACGCAACTGAGTACAAAACTACTGGAGAAACTGATTACAACAGTGGGTAAAATAACAACAAGCCCATTTTCCTCCAGCGTGCAAAAGTAATTCTGATATTGATTCAGGGTTTAGAAAAGTTTTAATTCCGCATTTCTGGCAGAAGCCCTTTCAGATACAATCTTTCTTTTCATGGATACAAGGCCACGCTGGTCTTTTAGAAAGAAGTTCAGGTTGATGCACAGTTTGCCTGACGTGTCTCTGTCAGCTGTAGATCCGTGCTTCACGCGAGTGACGTATCTGTCTGCTTAAAGAGGCAGCGCAGAAATACAAATTTAAATTTGTTGACAGACAGTTTGAGATACACATCGTAATTGAGTTATTTGTCAGTCCGACAATATTTAATTGAATAAACATTTATTAGTCTTATGCCTTACCCAAAATATAAAAATACATAATAATACATTTAGATCATTTACTTTAATCAGTACTATTGGAATATGAAGAGACTTTCAACCAGCACAACAACACATGTTTCTGAAGACGATCACCTACTGCACCTTTAAAGCTTTGATGCATTAAAGTGTTGGTAATTGTCAATACAGACAATTGTTTCATTGCACATGAACACATCTTATTATTGTTTGTATTTCAAGAGTTCACAAAAGAAAAAACTCCTTGTATTGAAGATCTTGGTCTTATTGAAACAAATATCCTTAATATGACGTTTATGTTACTTTATTTTACCATTTCATTGATTTACCACTGTTCACTTTGATTTTGTTTTTCTATTTATGCTCGTGTTAAATGCCTTTACTTAGAGACCAGATTGATGCTTAAGAAATAAACGCAACTGAGTACAAAACTACTGGAGAAACTGATTACAACTGTGGGTAAAATAACAACAAGCCCATTTCCATTGAACATACAAGTCAGAGTTCAGCATTTCTTCAGTTCAGTTTGACACTTGCCTGTAAAACAAACAGTTATCCAGAAATAATTAAAGCAGTATAATAAAACAGTTAAAGGCCACGTGGCTGAAGTACCAAATCACTTTTCCAGTGAACATCAGATCTGACTGCCCATTACCTCGGAGTAATCAGATAAAAATCCCTGGCGCCGTGTTGCTTTCATTCCAATCAGCAGTAAATGATTTGAAAGAGTCATAGTCCACATATCTTTCACATTTGCAACACATTGATCATATTAGACTGCTGTGATTTAGAAATGGATGACATGGGTTTTACAATACAAAAACATTGTAAAACATAAATACAGCTTTTTCATACATGGAACATGTGATTTATATGTACATATATGTAACGGGGAGACTGACACGGAGGGATCCATTTGCAGTATTTATTAAGTCACACTTTACTCAACATACAACACGCACGACTGTGCGCACATACAACATACACAGCAATGAATATGGGCTGGCGATGGACAGACACAGAGTGATTACCAGGCATGGGTCAGAGGCAGGCAGCGTGATTCAGAGTCCGTGTAACAGGCTTGGGTCGAGGGCAGGCAGCGAGTATCAGAGTCCGTGTAACAGGCTTTAGGTCGTGGGCAGGCAGAAGGCAGAGCAGAGTCAGGAAACGGGCTGAAGTAGTAAACGGGAGATCAGATAGGATAGACCGCTCAGTAATGCTGGCCGGGGCTAAACAAGACTTCGCAAAGGTGTGTGTGTGAGCTGCTTATAAAGGGTACGTGGGTCATTAACAGAATGGAGATCAGGTGTGCTGGAATCAGAGTGAAAGGATGACGTAATGTTTAAAGTCCGGAGATGGTGGCCTCTGCTGGCCAGCGAGGGGAATGACTGGGACCGAGTCGGTGACAATATATTAGGGGTGTAACGGTTCACAAAAATCACGGTTCGGTTTGATACGATACAGTGGTGTGACGGTTCGGTACGTTTTTGATACAGCAAAAAAAAAGAAAAAAGCCAGAGGAGTTCTCTGATTTATTTTTTGAATGTATTAAAACTAACATCATAAAAGTACGATCTTGTTTTTGTTTTCTTTTACTTCAAACAGTGATAGAGCTACACTTGCGGGGTTTCTGCTTCGCAGCAAATAAAACAAATCCTTCTTTATACTCAAAACCAAACAGCTGCTTATGAAAATAAATACATATAATATTGTAGCAGTTAAACAAATAAAAAGAAAAGAACAATTTATTTTTATATGGGGCTCAGTTTTAACCTATTTTTCAGTATTTCTTTATTTGCAGAAAGATGAGTGTCCACCTTTTTCTCAGACAGCACAGATCTGCTGGATTTGACGGTCACCTGCCATTTCAGTGGATCTGAAAGCAGGAATTATCTGACTGAAATCATGAAGGAATAATGTAACGGGGCTCTATTACATTTAACATTTTCTTAATTTTCTTATCGTTTCAGTCGTTTGATATGCAGTCAAATATTTCGCCAAACAGTTCTCAGGGATGCAATGACACGCAGTCAGATATTTCGCCGATCAGATACGCCACTTTTGGCGCTCATAAACCATCACAAAGCCCTCGTGCTGCAGGAATTAGGAGGTTTGCTGAAGGCGCAGCTGTACGGCAGTTTGCGTTCACTGA
The DNA here is from genome assembly GCF_052040795.2 of Danio rerio. NCBI lineage: Eukaryota > Metazoa > Chordata > Actinopteri > Cypriniformes > Danionidae > Danio > Danio rerio. The sequence continues at coordinate 5,159,825 of NC_141025.1, read as the reverse complement.
ACAGTAAGAATGATTAATAAATCCATATGAAATAGTCCCTTAAAAGTCACGTCTCGCTTTCAGTTTCGGGCTCAGGCGCATTTTGCACTCACACACAAGCATATTGGCCAAAGCCCAAGTGAAACGCGCTCAGGCCCACCTCTTCCAACCGAGCCAGGGTCGGCCAAGTGAACCGTGCCTGAGCCTGATTCAGCGCACTCACACTTCTCAAACGATCTGGGAAACAGGCCTGGGCACGGTTCGGATAACATAGTGTGAGTATGCCCTTACATTCACACACCACTCTATGGTCAGCTTAGTTAATCAATTCCCCTATAGCGCATGTGTTTGGACTGTGGGGGAAACCGGAGCACCCAGAGGAAACCCTTGCCAGCACGGGAAGAACATGCAAACTCCACACAGAAATGCCAACTGACCCAGCCGGGACTCGACCAGCACCTTTCTTGCTGTTAGGTGACAGTGCTAACCACTAAGACACCGTGTCGCCCATACTCAAAATAATAAACAGTACATTTTATGGAGAAGTAGAGATCAGAGTAATAATGTTGTCTCATGTAAATGTTACAATGACCAGCATGGCGGAGTTGTATTTATTAATAAATATTAATAAATTGAACCTGCAATAAAAGAAACCCTAACCATAGAAGAATGAAATATTATTAGTAGTATTAACATTGAAACATTAATTAAATTAAACTACATTCATGTTTCAAGAATCATAAGAATGTAAAGAGATTCTGCTTTTTCTCTTTTCAGCTTAGTCCCTTTATTAATCTGGGGTTAATCACAGCAGAATGAACCGCTAACTTATCGAGCATGTGTTTTACGCAGCGGATGCCCTTCCAGCTGCAACCCATCACTGGGAAACACCCATACACACTCATTCACACACATACACTACAGACAATTAAGCCTACCTGATACCCCTATAGCGCATGTGTTTGGACTGTGGGGGAAACCGAAGCACCCGGAGGAAACCCACGCCAACACGGGGAGAACATGCAAACTCCACACAGAACTGCCAACTGACCCAGCCGAGGCTTGATCCAGCAACGTTCTTGTTGTGAGGCGATTGTGCTACCCACTGTGCCACCGTGACGCTCTTATACAAGATTTATAATATGAAATAAACCTTTTAATATATAAAATGAGAAGGAGGTGCTTAAGGAAATGGCCAGATGTGTGAAACAGACTCTGCAGAGTCTGGAAATATATTCAGAATGAACAAACTGGACTCTTCATTTTTAATATGTGAACAGATTTAGTTCCTGTGATAAACTGAAACTGAGATTCAAAAGGAAACATGATTTAGCTGTATTAGATTGAGAAATACAGTCTCAACCTCAGTGATTCTCCCTCTAGTTCTTTTGGACCTGTTTTTCTCTTCTGTTGAACACAAAATAAGGCTTTTTTTGACTTTCAAAGTATTTTCTCCTCCTTCAAGAGAAGTCAATGGCTATCAGTTACATTCAACATTCTTCAAAGTATCTTCCTTTGTGATAAACAGAATAAAGAAACTCATACAGGTTTGGAGACACTTGATGAGAGTAAAGAGAGAGTAAATCTGCATTTCTGGACTGTCTCTTTAAAAGGACGCCTGTGGACTTATTAATCCTTTACATCATTAAGGAGTGATAAAAGAGAAAAGATTACCAGATTAAAAACATCTGTTTAAAAAAAAAAAAATATATATATATATATATATATATATATATATATATATATATATATATATATATATATATATATATATATATATATATATATATATGACTAGTCAGTGGCGCAAAAAGGGGGTATGCAGTATATGCGGCGCATAGGGGCGCCACACATGGGGAGCGCCATTGTGCCAAAACTATTTTTGAAATTATCCTTACTAAAAGTTTCAAATAAAAAAAATAAATAAATAAATATGTTTTGTTAAAAATGTTTTTTTTTTTGCATTTTGTATGAGTATAATATTGTATTTTAATAAATAAAAAATTATACCATGAGTTGCATACGTTGGCACACACATTTTAATTCAAAATCAACACAATAACATTTTTTGGAACTGAAATGTTTTTAATCCTTCTATCAAAATCCATTTTATACAATATACATGTTTTTATCAATTTATTATGTGTCATATTGATACATCAGGCCTTTTGGTAACTTTTTTTGTTCAAAACTATTTTATTTTAGTTACAAAACTTGAACCCGCATACCTCTCAGTATATGTGTAGTTGCGCCCCTGTGACTAGTATATGGTTTGTATACTAAACTTCTTGTAGTGTTCCTCTATAGTGCACAGATGTGTATAATATTTGATCATAGAATAAGCCAAATACAAGTCTTCCTGATTACACACACACACACACACACACATTTACTGCCTGTTTCAAACATAACATTTCACTGTTTCTACATTTTACATTTCAACACTTAAGTACAAGCTTCTTTCTGTTTCTGTTTTATTAAAAATAAGACTTTGCCGATAAAAAAAAAAATACAAATGTTTCCCAATCTGGCTCATCATTTATGACATTTTTAATAATGCAACATATTAATACACGTACAACAATCACAATTAAATTAGTTGGTCTGGCATTATAATTTTTTATTATTTATGTATTATCACTATGGTTGGATGTTGAGAAAAATCTAACTAAAAGTATTAGGACATGTTTGCAAAATATAAAATATGTTGCTCCAGATGCGTTTTAGAGAACAAATCCACTAGAGGGCGCCGTCTGCATTTTTTATAAATCTAAAATACTTTACTCAGGGTACGCTTTGGTTTCAGTTGCGGGTGGAAGGGAGAGAAAGTCCTGGCTGCAGCCTGCATCTTGATGACATGCTGGACCAGTTCCACTACATAGTAGACTATCATCTACACCTTCCCCTACCCTAAACCCAACAGTCACAGTAGTATAGGTGTTACCTTAGTGAGCATTACTATGTCCACTATCTATTGGACCTGATCCCGAACGTCATCATGATACAGACTGCAGTAAGGACATTTTGGAAAGGGCATCTGCCACATAGAGCATGCCAGAGTAATTGGGTTTTCATTCGGCTGTGGCGATTGCTGATAAATCAGGGACAAACCATAGGAAAATGAATGAAATATTCACAGTACCCAGTTCATGTCTCTTTATGATGAACGGAGAAATGACTGAGCACTGATACAGACATTACTAACAGAGGCTTTGACAACTCTTACATTAACACAGATCAGCGGCTTTACACTGAGAGTGATGATTAGCTTTAGACATTAAACCCAGTTATCCCAACAACACAACACTGACAGCAGTCAGGCGCCAGGATATTGCAGTGGACCAAGTGCACTTATTGATAAACACACACACCAGACCACCAGAAGAGACGAGTGAAGAAACATCACAGACATTAGTGAGGAGAGTTTGATATTGCTGACATCAGCAGTAAATGCACAGACACTGCAGGAGTTGAGTTGAGAGTTTAATGTTGAGGAATGAAGCAGTTTTGAACAGTTCCTCTATACCGTATGGCAGATCACTCAGTGTGTCTGTGCTTACACTAGTTACACACACTCATTCTGCAAATGCTCATTTCTTAGGAAGATTCAGAGGATCATCAAATTTTTTAGGAAACTGGACATCCGACACAGTCAGTTTCCCTCCATTGCAGGGAAGATCTTGAAATATCCACACATGAGCACACTCATCTCCAGCAATAAACACCTGACCAGAGAGAGAGAGAGAAATCACAATGTTTAAAATGAAATGAAGTTTCATAAACTAATTTCGAGAGGAGCACGTGATATGATTGACTGCAGCTGGCCACTCATCTACACTCATTAGCCCCTTTCACACATACAGACCTTTCCGGAAAACTGCCGGCAATTTTCCGGAAAGGTTGTATGTGTGAACAGGTCCTTTTTGAAAATACCGGTAAATTCGTTCTGGCTATTTTCCGGAAAGAGAAGTTGTAACATTACCGGCAATTTGCCGGAATGCTGCGCTGTGTGAATGCAGACGGAAGATTGCCGTAATAAGCGCGTGCACGTCTAGAACGTGCTGACGTGAGACGTCTGCTTTAGCCAATCAGAACACTCAGACGCATTTACGTCCACGCGGTTTATGAGGATAAAAGCCTTTGAATATTTTTCCAGACACATTTAGCTGCTAAAAGTTAGTCAGATCATGTTTATATGTTCTTTTCAATGCCAACGGTGTAAATAATCATCGATGAGATGCTTATGATAAGCCGTTGTTTGTTTACCTTCAAGCTTTGCGTGTGCCTGTGAAACAGCCTGTGAGCGCCTGCACACGCACATATTATGAACATCTCGACATGCGAAAGTGATCCTGCGAAAGTTGTTCACAATATTGATCATCCACAGAGTTTGTAATTTAGTCAAATGTTTACAAATACAAGCGCAGCCGTTTAAAGCTCATTTGTAGTGAATGATGTCAGAATTTACCGGTATTTTGGAATGGATGTGTGAATGCTCTTTTCCGGAAAATTTCCGTAACGTCCTCGCCTGTGTGAACAGGGCATTTTTGAATATACCGGTAAAGTCGTTCCGGAAATTTTCCGGATATTTACCGGTATCACTGTGTGAAAGGGGCTATTGGCTAGCCAATCGAATCGATCCAAACTCACTATAAGTAGCCTAGCTAAGATCTACTCCCTTATCTTCGTTTCCCGAAGAAACCCCCCATCCACCCCTTCTCCTCCTTTCCTCTTTTGCCGAGGGGAGCTCTCGAGAACACCTGACCTCGTACTCCCCTCACATGCTTTATGGACCTGGCGGGAGCCCTGGGCTCAACTATCTCCGAGCTCAGGGTTCTCTCCCGGGACAGCATGCCAAACCTGCTAACTTGCTAACAAGTTGTCAAACAGTATCTAAGTGTGAACTCTTGAAAAGCACTTTAGCATCAGCAGCTGGACAGTTCAGCAGTTCATTTGCAATCTTTTACAGTCTCACACATCAGAGACTTACAAGTGGTGCTCGCTGCAGAGCCATTTGAGGCGAGCTGAGCTCCAGCAAGGGGGAGCTTAAGCTCGAGCTCCACCTTTTTTGCACTTCTTCTACGAGTGATGTCACTGGGGGTAGGGTTAGGGGTGGGGTTGGTGTACGCATTAAAACAGCTTACAGGAGGAGGAGCGACAGCTCATGCTCCCCCTCGCTGGAGCTCAGCTCTGCTCGAATGGCTCTGCAGCGAGCACCCTCTCGAGACTTATCAGTCTTTCAATCAGGATCAGACCTGATTAGGACTCACAGTCGATTTGTTTAGGAAGCAAGAAATTCAACTGTGTTGTGCTCACAATCTATAAAAATACAGACAAAAATACTCGCCTTGACCAAGTAGTTTGTCCCTGCTACAAGCTGAGATCTGAATGTGTGAGGAATGAAATCATCACAATTGACAGGAATCTTCGCCTGTATGGTTTCCTTAACCTGAATGAACAGATAAATAAGATCATTAAAGAAATGCTTCACAGTAAATATGTTTATTAACATTAGTATTATCTGCATTAGTAAACATTATTGTTAATAGTTAGTTCATGCATTAAAAAGACCACTTAGAGATGTGTTGAAGGAATTTTGAATAAAGTGTAAATTCACATGCAAAAAGTTATTAAAAGTTATTAAAAGTACACATTTATACACTTTAACAAAAACAATGAAACGTAAATATAAGAAAATCTTTGATAAATCAATAAATGTTTACTGCCAATAACAAAAAAAGAGAAGTGATTAAGCATCTCGTACCTGCAGGCAGATTTTTAGCACCTCTAGGGTGACCGGCGCCTCGTTTGACCATGCTCCTGCCTTTGCCTCTGACATTGTTGATGATTGATCGATGATAAGAGGTGCAGTTTTCAGTCAATCTGACCAACAGGGTGATTTTACTATGCTTTTAAAGCTATCAAGATCACATGACTTGAAGAATTTTGGGCGTTGGGCTGAATTTTGCAACATAGGCTCTTTAGAAATACGTGCTTCAGCTAGATTATTATGAAACTGCAACACATGTTTGACTGTAGTTTCTAGGTGAAATGAGCACTAGGGGGCAGTGTGACAACACCAACTTTGGTTTCTTTTCAATCTAATGATATTAATACGCGATATCACATGAGTAGCAGTGCTTTGTAGCATGCTTTGGCACAAACTCCATACAGAAACACCAACTGACCCAGCCGAGGCTCGAACCAGCTACCTTCTTGCTGTGAGGTAATAGCACTGCCTACTGCGCCACTTCGCATTTTTATTATATTATATTATATTATATTATATTATATTATATTATATTATATTATATTATATTATATTATATTATATTATATTATATTATAATGCATAATTATTATATTATATTATATTATATTATATTATTTTTATTATATTATATTATATTATATTATTTTAATAATTTTTTTATATTATATTACATTATATTATATTATTATAATAAATTATATTAAATTATATTGTATTTTATTATATTTTATTTTACTATATTACATTTTATCGTACTATACTTTATTTTATTATATTATATTATTATAATAAATTATATTATATTATATTGTATTTTATAATATTATATTTTATTTTACTATATTATATTTTATCGTACTATACTTTATTTTATTATATTATATTATTATAATAAATTATATTAAATTATATTATATTATTATAATAAATTATATTATATTATATTGTATTTTATAATATTATATTTTATTTTACTATATTATATTTTATTGTACTATACTTTATTTTATTATATTATAATAAATTATATTAAATTATATTGTATTTTATTATATTTATTATATTATATTTTATCGTAATATACTTTGTTTTATTGTATTATATTATATTATTATAATGAATTATATTATATTGTATTTTATAATGTTATATTTTATTTTACTATATTATATTTTATCGTACTATACTTTATTTTATTATATTATATTATATTATATAATAAATTATATTAAATTATATTATATTGTTATAATAAACTATATTATATTATATTGTATTTTATAATATTATATTTTATTTTACTATATTATATTTTATCGTAATATTCTTTATTTTATTATATTATATTATATTATATTATATTATATTATATTATAATAAATTAAATTATATTATATTATTATAATAAATTACATTATATTATATTGTATTTTATAATGTTATATTTTATTGCATTATTATATTATGTTATGTTATGTTATGTTATGTTATGTTATGTTATATCATGTTATGTTATGTTATGTTATATCATGTTATGTTATGTTATGTTATGTTATGTTATGTTATGTTATGTTATATCATGTTATGTTATGTTATGTTATGTTATATATTATATTATATTATATTATATTAAATTATATTATATTATATTATATTATATTATATTAAATTATATTATATTATGTTATATTATATTATATTATATTATATTATATTATATTATATTATATTATATGGGTGTGTGTGTGCGTATCTGTGTTGATAATGAAATCACTGACCGTTAGACAACTGATTGAGTAAGACAGTTTCATATTAGATACGGATCACTTATCTGATAGCTGTTTCCTATTAACTAATATATGTTGTTAGCTGATAAAGAAGATTTCCGCTAACTGTTAAGACAACACCCTTGTCCAGACAATTGCATGTGTGTTAGCTCCGCATAAGTAAATGTTTAATTATCATTTATTTTAAAATTATTTTAACTTTATTAATGCAATAAATTAAAAATAAATAAATATAAATGCCTACCTTCTGCATAAGCCATTCTACTGTAAAAAAATATATACTCATTTTTAAACTAAGCTAAAATTAATTGCTTATTTCAGTTCGCTCGCTCAATCACTATTCATTTAAAAATTATATCATACATGAGACATCATTTTATTTAGATAACAAACACACAATTAAGCTACATATGATTAAAATAATATACATTTAAAACTAATTTGATAAATAACTGTAATATTATTTACCAAATGTGTTTTAATATATTAAAAACTAGGTGTATAAAAGTGCACTGCACTGTAAAACCCAACAGTCAACTTTATCAAATGAAATGAGTGGAGTTAACTTAAAATTGACTGAAAGTTAATTCTACTCATCTGAAAAGAGTTTTGAACTCAGTGTTGAAGGTAAAGAGTTAAAGAAATACCTCATTACTTCAACCTAAATGGAGTAAGTTCACAGTACTCATGTAGATTAGTTTAACTAAAATGATTTGCTGCAATCTGTTTCCTCAAACGGTTTGAGTGGCCTTAACTTATTGGGTTTTACAGGTTTTACTGTGCTCAGATTGCTGGGAGTACTCGTTAGCAGTGGCGGTTCTCGACCAGAGTGATTGGGGGGTCCTTGTGCTTTTAGGGGGCACATTTTAACATACATCATAAACTACTTAAATTATTCAGTCTTTTTTTTCATGCATCACTCTGCAGTCTTCATATACAAGATAATTAAATAACTTAAAATAATCATGTTAATTTATTTGACAGGTCACTTTGTACTGTAGTAGGCTAACACATTTTTTAACATTCAAGTACATCAAGGCACATTTTCGCACCTGTAAACTAACTGATACAGTTGAAGTCAGTTTTTTACACCCTCCCATTAGTTTAAAATACTGTTTCCCAAGTGATCTAAATCAAACTTTCACAGTATTTTCACAGTATTTCCTATAAAACAAAAAAAAAAATTATCTTCTGGAGTCATAATAAATCTTAATTCTCACAGTTTATTTTATTTTTTTATTTTTTTATAATTTTTTTCCACCGCAGAAACAGAATGTATTTATTAGAATATAAATTGGGATCATACAAATACAAAGAAACATACAGTTTATTTCTTGAATAAAAGCAGTTTTAATTTAAAATAAATAAAAAATGAAGGTCAGTTTTATTAACCTTCTCAACAGGACCGCTGCTCCATATAGACGAACTACCAATCTACGCCACACATGATGTCACACGGGTTCCCGGTTGCAAAAAGAGACCGGCTGCAATAGTAAACATGTCGTGTTGTGCGGTAGGATGCCAAATTCGTCCGAAAATAGAAAACTTACTAACTTTACCGTACACCACACTGCTTTAATGCCAACAGCAGACGTCTTTGGCTAAAAGAGAGCTGAGAGCTTATTACAAATGCTGGACTCTGCAGTTCTCATGTCTTATCAGGTAAGTTCACGATATGCTGAATCATACACATTACTCATTTTTGATTGCAGCAATGATTTCAGTAAAAACAGTTACATGTGGTGAATTAAACTGTGGACAGTGAATGCTAAGAATGAAAGGTGAAAGTGTAAGTTATTAAGGGAAAGTTGGTTTTATATTCACACATTCATTCAGTGACACCTCGTGACACACTCCCTATATTGTTTACCACGGCACTTTGAATATTCGGTCTGAAATAACCTGCAAGTGTGACTTTGGCTGCTAATCTGAATTTGCTATTTAGAGTTTGCAAATAATACTTTTGTGAAATTATTAAGGAGAAAGTCTGAATGAGCGAATATTAAACCAACTTTACCTCTATGTGTGTTCACACACCCTGCCGTACAGGTGCAGTTCACTGTCAGAATGCATGTTGATGATCACCCAGGCCTTGTATAACGTTAGCTCTGTCTTCTTTGCTTGTCTTTGGCTAGGCAGAACCTCGGTTTTTAGCATAGTGTTGAATCTGGTCATCATGGAGCATTATTTCTTGCACATGACCACACAGAACAACATTGTTGGCATCTAAAGACTTGTAGGCCTTTAACTTCTCTCTTGTAAAATCACTTTGAGTTTCATTGAGATTGTATATTTGGGGCTGGATGCTTGGTCATTTCGTCTTACCCAATATTCATTGGGAGGGAGCTATCGCAAATGGAGCTGTCAGACGAACGCCGCTCACTTTAATGTTAATTTAGCTGAATAACTGTGCTTATCACTGGGTGACGAGCTGTTATAATATGCTGTAAGCAGTATGTAAATAACATATATAATATGTAACCAATATATCTTATTTCTAAGACAACAACAAACTCTGTACCATATCAGATGTCATTCCCTCGCTGTAAATGTTAGCGCTCCCGGGTTTTTTTCTGCCATCTCCCTGCGCGCGCATCCTAAATGTTTACAAACATGGTAATTGGTCTTTTGCTGCTGTTAATATTGCTTGTATCACTGCAATGACAGTAAAGTCTCTTTAGTGTTTATAGCAGTGGATTTGTGTGTTTTTAATAGGCCGGTTTTTCATTGTTTGAACACTACAATATGAAATAACTAAACTGACTCTTCTGTGATTTCTGACAGATTATATATATCAATATATAAAATGAGTCAAATTACTGTAAGCCACAGGCCAGAAACCATTTTATTGCATGAATTCATTAATGATTATTTTTTTCTGAATGTTAACAAAGTTTTTTACACTCACTTTGATTTATACTGACAGCAGGGGTCAGCTTTTGTCACCATAGATTATAGTGCAAGTTAGATGCAAATGTTGGTTGTAGTTTAGACACATTATGAAGAGTGCTGGACTAGTTCATTGTTTTAATGGTATGTCATGAGTTTTTCTTTAAATGACTAATTTCTTCTGTGTTGTAGAGGAGGTTTAATGCTGAAATTTGTCACAAAAGAAGATGAGGTGGAATGACCAGCACTGCTGCAGAGGCACAGGTACAGACACAGGATGCAGCACTGAGGACCGTCCATCTCTACAGGTACAGAGAGGTCTTTATTCCCTTAATATATAATTAAAATAATATACATTTAAAACTAATTTGATAAATAACTGTAATATTATTTACCTAATGTGTTTTAATATATTAAAAACTAGCTGTATAAAAGTGCACTGCACTGTAAAACCCAACAGTCAACTTTATCAAATGAAATGAGTGGAGTTAACTTAAAATTGACTGAAAGTTAATTCTACTCATCTGGAAAGAGTTTTGAACTCAGTGTTGAAGGTAAAGAGTTAAAGAAATACCTCATTACTTCAACCTAAATGGAGTAAGTTCACAGTACTCATGTAGATTAGTTTAAATAAATGATTTGCTGCAATCTGTTTCCTCAAACGGTTTGAGTTGCCTTAACTTATTGAGTTTTACAGGTTTTACTGTGCTCAGATTGCTGTGAGTACTCAATAGCAGTGGTGGTTCTCGACCAGAGTGATTGGGGGGTCCTTGTGCTTTTAGGGGGCACACTTTAACATACATCATAAACTACTTAAACAATTATTTAGTCTTTTTTCATGCATCACTCTGCAGTCTTCATGTACAAGATGATTAAATAACTTAAGATATTCAAGTTAATTTATTTGACAGGTCACTTTGTACTGTAGTAGGATAACAAATTTTTTAACATTCAAGTACATCAAGGCACATTTTCGCACCTGTAAACTAACTGATACCCAACTTGAAGTCAGTTTTTTTAAATGTTGAACTCACCTTTTGTAAATGTTTGAAATTGGGAATGCTTCTGCAGAAGACATGTTCGTGTTTATTTCAACACAATCTCACGGAAATTTGAAACTTTTTGATTTAGTGGCTAATTCGTATGAATTCGTACGATCTAATTCGTACAATTTAGTACGATTTGCTTATCCCCCAATGACGGTTGGGGTTAGGGGTGGGGTCAGGTGCCACGCCTCCTTTTTAAAATCGTATCATTTCGTACGACTGAAATCGTACGAATTCGTACGAGCCACTAAACTGGCAAAACGTAAAATACTTACGTTTTCTCGTGAGATCAGGCTGGATTATTTTGATGTAAAATATTATTTTATAATATTTGAATGCTTAAGTATAATTTTGAGTGTTTATATGCATATTTATGTATATATATAAATAAATACATATTTAAACACATATGTTTGTGTGCTTGTGTTCCTCTATGGGGGCACCACAGTAAACTTTCACATAGGGCACCCTTTGGGCCAGCAGCAGCCCTAATGAAAATAAACAGCTCTGTTCATGGCACCCATTTTAGTTTATATCCCTTCAAATGATGTCTGTATTTTTATTATTTTTGTTTATTTTTCTTAATTGATAAATGAATACATTTTAATAACAACAACTATGGTATTATAAGATTTATCGGCCAGACTTATTTTTAACTGTATCTAATCTCTGTATTAGCGTCTTCAGTCATAGATTTATTCAGTGAGGGGGCTTTTGGGAATAGCTATTGCCTTTCATGAAATAATACTAAGTGTGAACACACCCAGCTGAACTATTACAATGAGCACCCGTACATCAGTAAGAGCACCTGGCAACCCGACTGGAAGAGCTAGCAGAAAGTGACCTGATCTAATGAATGAAACATCCAGAGCATCACAGCAATGACTGAGCACTGACACAGACATCACTAACAGAGGCTTTGACAACTCTTACATTAACACAGATCAGCGGCTTTACACTATGAGTGATGATTAGCTTTAGACATTAAACTCAGTTATCCCAACAGCACAACACTGACAGCTGTCAGGCATCTGAGTATTGCTTTAGACTAAGAGCACTTATTGATAACAACACACACCAGACCAGCAGAAGAGACGAGTGAAGAAACATCACAGACATTAGTGAGGAGAGTTTGATATTGTGGACATCAACAGTAAATGCACAGACACTGCAGGAGTTGAGTTAAGAGTTTAATGTTGAGGAATGAAGCAGTTTTGAACAGTTCCTCTATACAGTATGGCAGATCACTCAGTGTGTCTGTGCTTACACTAGTTACACACACTCATTTTCTAGAGGCTGATTGCTTAGGAGGGGTCAGAGGATCATCAAATGTTTTGGGGTACTGGACTACTTCCACAGTCAGTTTCCCATCAGTAGACTGATATATCAGTGCATGAGCACATTTATCTTCAGCGACATACACCTGAGCAGAGAGAGAGAGAACACAATGTTTAATATGAATAAGCACTTGTTTAATATGAGCAAACACTTTGCATTTAAGTGAAGATATTTTCTTTAGAAGCGTTCTTCTGCAAATAGACTTAATAGTCTAGACCACAGGTGTCAGACTCAGTTCCTGGAGGGCCGCAGCTTTGCATAGTTTAGTTCCAACCCTAATTAAACACACCTGTTTAAACTAATCGAGTCCTTCAGGCTTGTTTGAAACCTACAGGTAGGTGTGTTAAAGCAGGGTTGGAACTAATCTGTGCAGGGCTGCGGCCCTCCAGGAACTGAGTTTGACACCCCTGGTTACTTTCACATCTGATTTGGGCTCACTTTCAACTAGTTTGTGTTGGGAAGCATGCAAGTCAGGTTTTTTGTGTTTACAGATACCTGGGGTTCTAAATGGACAGTGTTTTTTTGTTGGAGAACACACACTGACAGCTTGTGCACACAACTACAACAGAGGCTGGTTTTATTTTTTTAAGAAGGCTGAGATTGTATGGGGTGGGTAGCAATATCTTGGTTGTTTTTATCGAGCTATATTTAAAAGTCTTATGGAATCACAGTCTGGGGTGCGTTTCCCAAAACCATCGTTAGCCAACTAAAGTTGCAAGTTCCGTTGTTACAAACATAGTTTGTTGATTTGCCGCTTCCCAAATCCATCGCTCCAACATGAGCACTTAAAACTACACCTTTAGAGCTGAAGCTAGAAACATAGTTCCTGGCTGTGTTCTATTCCCACATATCTCCCCTATGTCCTATTCATTTAGAGCAGTGGTTCTCAAAGTGGGGGTCAGGACCCCTTGAGGGGTCACGGAACAATGAAGGGGGGTCGCTTGGTGATTTCCAAAAATCTACTTATTATAATTATTTGACCATAACCCTGCTAAAAAATCCAGCTTAAACCAGCCTAGGCTGGTTGGCTGGTTTTAGCTGGTCGACCAGGCTGGTTTTAGAGGGGTTTTGGCCACTTTCAGGCTGGTTTCCAGCCATTTCCAGCCTGGTCTTAGCTGGTCAGGCTGGAAAATGACCAACTAAATCCAGCTAAAACCAGCTTGACCAGCCTGGTTTAAGCTGGACATAGCTGGTTTTAGCTGGTCATCTCCCAGCCTAACCAGCTAAGATCAGGCTGGAAATGGCTGGAAACCAGCCTGGAAATGGCCAAAACCCCTCTAAAACCAGCCTGGTTGACCAGCTAAAACCAGCCAACCAGCCTAGGCTGGTTTAAGCTGGATTTTTCAGCAGGGAAGAATTACCATATTTTATCCATAACCAACTGAAGAGAAAAAAAACAGTCGTTTATAGTTACTATAGTAGCTTATTTACTTGTTCTATTGGATTGCGACCCTTGGGGTAAATGCATTATATTAAAGGCAGCAATAGCGTCAGATGCAGCAGATTGATTTTATAACACCAGGTTAAACTTTCTGGCCCATTTACAGCACTGACATACATTAAAAAAAATTAAACGAAGAATAGACTTTGGTCTATTGGTGTGTGTGTGTGTGCGCCATTGCATGCAAGTTTTCTGTATTTATAACCACCTCAGAGGTTATTGGGGGTCGCGAGTCACTGGCATTGTTATTTTAGGGGTCGCGTGCTGAAAAGTTTGGGAACCCCTGATTTAGAGCATTCTAGCATTCAAAGTTGGTATTATTAAAAATAAAAAAGCATTAAGGTCATCTCTCTTAGGTGTGATTTGCTTTCAAACTTTTTTTACAGTTCCGTTTTAGAGATCTTCATGTTTACAGTTGTGCTCCCTTCACAGTGCATTTTGAAAACATTGATATCAATTTGAACACAGCTTCATGTGGAAAGCTATAGGAGACCTATTATTTAAAATCGAAATTAACGTTACGTCTCCAAAGCTTGTGAAAACAAAAAACATACGTTAATTCTTTTAATTTATTGAAAATCTGTCTGTTTAATTGAAAAATAAATCATAAGTATCTGTACTGTATGTGACATGGGCCTGCTGGTTAGAACTTTCTGCAGTGGTTTACATGTGTCAAATTGTAAAAGTAGACTTTTCAAAAAAAAAAAAACATAAATAAACAATATCATAATTAATAATAATAATCATCATAATAATAATAGTAATCATCAATAATATTATTAATAATATTATTAACGTTTTTTTTTTCATTTCTAATACATAATAAATATTAAATTTCATTTTATAAAAAATCGCTTTATTATATGTGATATTAGTATAGTGTTAGCTTTTGTGATATTAGAATAGTGTTAGCTTTTGTGAAATTAGAATAGTGTTAGCTTTTGTGATATTAGTATAGTGTTAGCTTTTGTGATATTAGTATAGTGTTAGCTTTTGTGATATTAGAATAGTGTTAGCTTTTGTGATATTAGAATAGTGTTAGCTTTTGTGATATAAGAATAGTGTTAGCTTTTGTGATATTAGTATAGTGTAAGCTTTTGTAAGTGATTTTATGTTTTAGAATAGAATATGTAATGTTCCTAATAATATTTGTAAAGAAAACACAGGCCCTATATGTGCCGTTTACTTATACTTCAGTTAATATAGAAAGTGAGTGCATGTTTTTACCAAAACTAATATTGGATTTTATATTAAATGCATGTTTGTGTAAAACGATATAATTTGCATAAAGAAATGATGGGATTTTTCTCTAAAGAAGTTGTTACCCCACCCCGTTTAGAGCATCATTATGGGCATTTTACGTTATACCTAACATGGTTCAAGCGATGGATCTGCGACAGAGAAACTATACATTTTGGGAAACACTCGTCAATACATCGTTCTTATTACAAATGATGCTTCGTACTATGATAGTTCAGCCGCGAGTTACGTCGTTGTTTGGGAAACGCACCCCTGATCTGTTCAATTGAAAAGTAAATTGGTTCATATTAAAAAAAAAAAAACAGCCATGAAAATCATAGACAAAAAACAATACAAGCCCATACAGACTCTATATTAACAGGCGGTCAAGAGAAGGGCCATAAATATTAGTGCTGATTCCAAACATTCTGTTTCAGTGAAGCTCATCTGTTACCATCAGGAACAACACTGACAATGCCAATGAGCAAATCCAGTAGACCGAAGCTTTCGTTTGTTACCTTGATAAAACTGTTGAACTCTACTAAGAACAATGCACCTGTAGTACATCATATTTACAATTGAAGTCAGAATTATGAGCCCCTGTTTATATTTGTCCGCAATTTCTGTTTAACGGAGAGATTTCTTCAAGACATTTCTAATCATAATAGTTTTAATAACTCATCTCTAATAACTGATTTATTTTATCTTTGCCATGATGACAGGACATAATGTTAGACTAGATATTTTCCAAGACACTTCTATACAGCTTAAAGTGACATTTAAAGGCTTAACTAGGTTAATTAGGTTAACTAGGCAGGTTAGAGTAATTAGGCAAGTCATTGTATAACGATAGTTTGTTCTGTATGTAACCCTGCCAGTCTTATACCACCCAACCCGCTCCGAGCTGCTATCGAACCGGCGATCTTCCGCATGGGAGTCAGGTGCTCTACCAAGGAGGCTGAAGACTATAGCCTCTAGTGTCTGTCACTAGAGCACCTCTAGAGGTCAGAGGAGTGAGGTCTACCTGCACAGCACCTACTAGCTGGCCTCCGTTACACTCACCCCCCTAAACCTCACTCCCATCCGGGTCACGGCACCAATATAACCCCACCGGTCCTACACCACCCAACCTGCTCCGAGCTGGGATCGAACCGCCGACCTTCCGCATGGGAGTTAGTTGCTCTAACAAGGAGGCTAAAGACCAAGGTCTCTAGCGTCTGTCGCTAGAGCACCTTTAGAGCTCAGAGGAGTGAGGTTTACCTGCACAGCACTTTCTAGCTGGCCTCTATTACATGTAGACTATCAAAAAAATATATAAGGCTAAAATTGGCAAACAATTTTGACCTTAAAATGACTTTTAAAAAATAAAAAACTGCTTTTATTGTAGCCGAAATAAAACAAATAAGACTTTCTCCAGAAGAAAAAACATTATCAGACATACTGTGAACATTTCCTTGCTCTGTTAAACATCATTTGGAAATATTTGTAAAAAAATTCTGTATATATTTATATATTTTGTTAACAATGTGTGTTCTTAATTGTTTTGCTTGTTTTATTTATTTGCTTAGAGCAACGCTGTAGCACTTTTTTTTTTTGCCCAAGACAAATTTCCTCTCGGGGATGAATAAAAGTTTTTCCTATCCCATCCTACAATCCACAAAAAAAAAATACAAATGAAAAATACTTGCCTTGACCAAGTAGTTTTTTCCTGCAACAATCTGATATCTGAATTTAAGAGGAATGAAGATACGAGAATGGTTCTCAGACTTCTCCAGTATGAATGTCCTCACCTGAATAAAAAGATCAATAAGATCAACAAGGAAACACTTCACAGTACAGATCTGTTTAATAACATTTACACGCATCTACATCAGTAAACATTATTGCTAATAGGGATGCATTAAAAAGGCTTAGCGATATTTGGAGTGTTCGTCATTTTAGATGTATTTATTTATTCATCTGAATTAACCACAAAAGAATTTCATGCATAATTTAAACAAAAACAATGAAAATGTAAATATGTTAAAAGCCTATTTTTAATGTAAAAACTGCATATAACAAAAAGAGAAGTGATTTAGCGTCTCGTACCTGAAGGCAGATTTGTATCACCTCTAGGGTGACCGGCCTCTCATCTGACCATCCTCCTGGCATGACTGCCTCTGACATTATTGATGATCGATTGGTTAAAAAGAGTGTGGAGTCTTCAGTCAATCTGACCACCTGCGTGATCTTACTGCACTTTTAAAGCTGTCAAGATCACATGACCTGAAGAAATGTGGGTGTTGGACTGTATTTTGCAACACAGACCCATCAGAAATACTTGCTTAGAGATGAGTTATTACAACTATTATGACTAGAAATGTGCTGAGGAAATCTTCTCTCCGTGAAACAGAAATTGGGGGGAAAATAAACAGGGGGCTAATAATTGTAACTTCAACTCTATATAGATATTTCCTCCAGGTGCTCTGGTATCCCCCACAGTCCAAACACATGCGGTCCAGGTTAATTGAATAAACGTAGTGTATGAGTGTAAATGAGTACGAATGTATCCTAGTACTGGGTTGCAGCTAGAAGGGCATCCTTTGTGTAAAACCCCCTTTGTGGCGACCCCTAATGAATAAAAGGACTAACACAAAGGAAAATTAGGTGAAATGAAATGAGATGTGTCAGGCTTGATCTTCATTCGATCATTCAATCATCACTTTCTTGTCGGCTTAGTCCCTTTATTAATCCAGGGTCGCCACAGCGGAATGAACCGCCAACTTATCCAACACGTTTTTACACGGCGCAACCAATCTCTGTGAAACATCCATCCACACACAGACACACACACACTCATACACTACGGGTTATTTGGGCTACTACTGTCACCTCACAGCAAGAAGGTCGCTGGTTTGAGCCTCAGCTGGGTCAGTTGGCGTTTCTGTGTGGAGTTTGCATGTTCTCCCTGCGTTCACGTGGATTTCCTCCAGGTGCTTCAGTTTCCCCAACAATCCAAAGTCATGCGGTCTAAATAAAAGATTTTTCTCAGTAAATGATCGCTCAGACTCAGATAATGAATAAAACGGAAATAATGAATGCTTTTTTGTGCGGCCCGGTACTAATTGATTTATAGACCGGTGCCGGTTTGTGGCCCTAGGGTTGGGGACCACTGCTCTAGCACATATCTGCTCTGCAAGCACCACGCACCCCTTTCTCTGATTCTGCGCCAGTTGGATGACGTGATGCTCTAAAGTAAACATTTCAAGCACATGGCTTTGATTGTAGCCTTTAGAGAACACTTAAGAGAACTGCTTTTGGACAATCAGTTTTTTCAGTTAAAGCAGCAGCAAGATGGAATAAAATACCAGTGTATATCAGAGAGAGCAGCACTTTTTATAATTTTAAAACTGTTCTTACAATTCGGCTAAAACAAAATCAAATATGCAGCCACTGATTTGATTTCATTTTAATAATAATAATAATAATTCCTTACATTTATATAGCCCTTTTCTGGGCACTCAAAGCGCTTTACACAATGGGGGGGGGGGGTTCTCCTCATCCACCACCATTTACATTTACATTTACATTTAGTCATTTAGCAGACGCTTTTATCCAAAGCGACTTACAAATGAGGACAAGGAAGCAATTTACACAACCAAGAGCAACAATGAATAAGTACTAAAGGCAAGTTTCAGGTCTGTAAAGTCTAAGAAGGGAAGTATTAGTAGTATTAGTTATTATTAGTTATATATATATATATATATATATATATATATTTTTTTTTGTACAGTTAGTGTGATATTCAAAGAGGCAATTGCAGATTAGGAAGTGAAGTGGAGACTAAATAGTTTAGTTTTTAGTGGTTTCTTGGAGACAGCGAGTGACTCTGCCGTTCTGATGCAGTTAGGGAGTTCATTCCACCAACTGGGCAGATTGAGCGTGAGCGTTCGCGAAAGTGATTTCTTCCCTCTTTGGGATGGAACCACGAGGCGACGTTCATTCACAGAACGCAAGTTTCTGGAGGGCACATAGATCTGCAGAAGTGAGCGCAGATAAGAAGGAGCAAGGCCAGAAGTCACTTTGTAGGCAAACATCAGAGCTTTGAATTTGATGCGAGCAGCAACTGGCAGCCAGTGCAAACGGACTAGCAGCAGAGTGACATGTGCTTGTTTAGGTTCATTGAAGACAACTCGTGCTGCTGCGTTCTGGAGCAGTTGAAGAGGCTTGATAGAGTTAGCTGGAAGCCCGGCTAGTAGAGAGTTGCAGTAATCCAGTTTGGAGAGAACAAGAGCTTGAACAAGGAGTTGAGCTGCATGTTCAGATAAGAAGGGTCGGATCTTTCTGATGTTATAGAGTGCGAATCTGCAAGATCGAGCAGTTCTAGAAATGTGGTCAGAGAATTTTAGTTGGTCATCAATCGTTACTCCAAGGCTTTTCACCATTTTGGATGCAGTAATGGTTGCCCCATCCATCTGGATTGAAAAGTTATGGTGTAGAGTCGAGTTGGCAGAAACTACAAGCATTTCCGTTTTTGCGAGGTTCAGCTGAAGATGATGATCTTTCATCCAGTGTGGAATATCCAACAGGCAGGCTGAGATACGAGCTGGAACCGAGGGATCATCACCAGTGTGCAGCATGTGCAGCATCCACCTGGATGACGCGACGGCAGCCATTTTGCGCCAGACCACACACCACACACCAGCTGATTGGTGGAGAGGAGACAGTGATGCAGCCAATTGAATATGGGGATGTTTAGGAGGCCATGATGGACAGAGGCCAGTGGGCAGATTTGGCCAGGATGCCGGGGTTAAACCCCTACTCTTTTCGAAGGAGATCCTGGGATTTTTAATGACCACAGAGAGTCAGGACCTCGGTTTAACGTCTCATCCGAAAGACGGTGCTCACTGAGCAGTATAGCGTCCCCGTCACTATACTGGGGCGTTAGGACCCACACCGACCGCAGGTTGGGCGCCCCCTGCTGGTCTCAGTAACACCACTTCCGGCAGCAACCTAGCTTTCCCATGTGGTCTCCCATCCAGGTACTGACCGGGCGCAGCCCTGCTTAGCTTCAGTGGGTGACCATGTGAAAGTTGCAGAGAGCTAGCTGCCGGCTAATTTTATTGACAATGATGAGTTGCATTTATTGTACTGTAAGTGTATATTGTATTTGTTATAACTGTTAAATCTGTTACTACCTGCCCAGGGACTACAGATGTAAATTAGCTTTATAGCTAACTCTGGCACAACATGTCATGTTGTACATTGTCCCTGTATAAATAAATCAAGTAAATAAATAAATATTTACACAGGACCAGCTTAATTTTTAAAGCTAAAACTACCCGATATTGCAATGTTTACAGGCCTGTTTTTGTCAAAGGGATTGAGAAGAGGCTAACAGATCTTGAGACCTGTTAAATATAGAACATACGTGTTATAATTATTTAACAGCAAATGCTGATCACATTAGTGTTATCGTATGATTAATTAAATGTTATTCATTTTTTTCTATCATTACTCAGTGATTTCTTCGCGTACCACTAGAAGTAAGCCTGCTTACCACTAGTGGTACACGTACCACAGTTTGAGAACCACTGACCTACAGTATATAGCTCAAATTAAAGGAGTACCATAAAATTTGGGATCTGTTTAAACAATTTTTGGAACAAAACTATGCAATGGCACGAGCAAATACTTCTCACGCTGTTGGTTAATTGATTGATAGATGTACAGTTGAAGTCAGAATTATTAGCCCCTTTGAATTATTAGCACCCTTGTTTATTTTTTGCCCCAATTTCTGTTTAACTGGGAGAAGATTTTTTTCAACACATTTCTAAACATAATAGTTTTAATAACTCATCTCTAATAACTGATTTATTTTATCTTTGCCATGATGACAGTAAATAATATTTAGATGTTTTTCAAGACACTTCTATACAGCTTAAAGTGACATTTAAAGGCTTAACTAGGTTAATTAGGTTAACTAGGCAGGTTAGGGTGATTAGGCAAGTTATTGTATAACGATGGTTTGTTCTGTAGACTATCTGGTAAAAATATAGGGGCTAATAAAATTGACCCTAAAATGGTGTTTAAAAAATTTAAAACTGCTTTTATTCTAGCCAAAATAAAACAAATAAAACTTTTCCCAGAAGAAAAAATATTATCAGACATACTGTGAACATTTCCTTGCTCTGTTAAACATCATTTGGTAAATATTTTAAAAAAGAAGAAAATTTCAAAGGGGGGCTAATAATTCTGACTTCAACTGTATGTGTACTATTGTATGTGGAATACAGTATATGTTTGTCTTTGCCTTAGCCTATGTATAACAATACATTTACCTGTTCAACTGAATCTGTATGCTTTGGGTGAGAGAGGGGGGGATTAAAATGTAAAAAAGTGTATTTTCATGCTAAATTACTAGTGTTTTTTGTCTGCAATAAAAAAAAGTAAAAAAAAAATGCAAATGCTAGAAATGAACAAAGCAAAATGTTATATCATGCTGTTCTTGTCATGCCAGTAAACAAGTCCAATTGCAACTGCAATGAAACCTCTTGTTCTGATTATAATCAGATTTGAATGTGTCGGTCTGGATGTTGGCACGCAGCTTTCAAATCATTGACTAATACTCTGTACAGAGAAAAAGAGTGTTGACATAAATTGACTAAGACATGGATGAACAGGCATATTTCTTAATGCAACCATGTAGCAGAAAACAGTAAGTCTCCCGTGTCATGTTGGTGTTCAGAGAAAATGTTGCTCAATTGAAAGAACAAATACTGTGAATAATATACTTAATCAAATGTATAATACTTTGCCCGAAAACATACTGGATTAAGAGTAGAAGAGCAACACGACAATGGAGAAGATAAGCAATTTATCGAACATGACATGTATTGAGAAACTCTGGCTCTTACAGTGGGTTAGGAATCGTCTGATTGGTGGATCATACATAGTTAATGCCGAACCAGCCGTGTTCAATCACGATCACTTGATCTTGTCGAAATTAGTTTATAAATAATCTTCGCTTAAAGTTAAAACAATTCAAGCAACAGCAAGAATGAATCTAGAGATTCTTGTTTAAACTTTAAAATCCAGCCGGATCTCATGAGAAAGCGTAAGTATTTTACGTTTTGTCAGTTTAGTGGTTAATTCGAAAAAATTCGTACAAGTTCAGTCGTACGAAATTGTACGATTTTAAAAAGGAGGCGTGGCACCAAACCCCACCCCTAACCCCAACCGTCATTTGGTGATGAGCAAATCGTATTAAATTATTCGAAATTAGATCGTATGAATTCATACGAATTAGCCACTAAATCAAAAAGTTACGAATTGCCGTGAAATTGTGTTGTAAAATCTCACACGCTGCAATGTAAATGGACAATGTGCAATGTATGTACTGCATTACAACTGTAAGTGTTCAATTGTATTTAATTATCGAACTACAAACACAACTTATAAAATTACGTAACATGCTCAAAGTTGTAAAACCTATGAATTACCTTAAGCAGAAGCTGAATTTCAAAGTTTATTTGTGGAAATAAATAAATTTAAGGTAACACTTTACAATAAGGTTCATTAGTTAATGCATTTACTAACATGAACCAATCATGAACAACACATGTACAGCATTTATTAATCATAATTGAACATTTACTAATGCATTAAATACATCAAAGTCCATGCTTGTTAACATTAATGCACTATGAGTTAACATGAACTAACAATGAACTACTGTATTTTCATTAACTAACGTTTACTAACATGAATAAATACTGTAGTAAATGTATTGTTCATTGTTTGTTCATCTTAGTAAATGCATTAATTAACATTAACTAATGAACCTTATTGTAAAGTGTGACCAAATTTAATCCATTTTGGAATAAGGCTGTAGAATAAAAAAATTGTTATGAATACTTTCCGGATGCACTGTGGGTATTTTTTTTTCTTTTTTAAGCTTCATAGAAGTATACTAGTAGTAGACTTAAGGAGGTTGACTGGTCTTTCAAAGAACCGACGACCAAATCTGACCAGCTTCACGATACAGTATGTTGGATTTAATGTCATTTGCATAATAAATACTCAAAAATACCCCAACATATAACCCAACTATAGGTTATTACAGCACCTTACAGAGTAAGCAAAATATGTTCAAACATAATTTAACAGTCAGGTAAATGTGTATAAGCCAATTCATTCAGTCAATTCATAAACAATCAATACAAAACATCAAATTCTCAAAGATAAATCCAAGATTAAGAGATGCATACCTGATGACTTCAAAATATACATGGCGTGAAATATGAAGTTCCACGCTATGGGCAGATCAGCCCATAACATGGAGTTCTAACACTCCACGCCATGTATATTTTGAAGTCATCAGGTATGCATCTCTTAATCTTGGATTTATCTTTGAGAATTTGATGTTTTGTATTGATCGTTTATAAATTGACTAAATGAATCGGCATAATACACATTTACCTGACTATTTAATTGTTATGTTTGAACATATTGTGCTCACTCTGTAATTATTCATTCTAGTAGATTACGCTATATCCTTGTTTCCGTACTTCAGGTGTCAGGTCAGTCGATGGACTAAAATCCAGTTGAGATGGAGCATTGGGCACACTCATTGTATTTTAGGGATCCGACTGACTGTTGATATTGATTCAAGTGTACTTACGTGGAAAGAGCGTTAACTTCCATCTAGGACAAGTTGCATGACTAACCTAGATTGGGTACCTGACCCTTGTTTGTTATTCTAAATTAAGTGTATATGGGAAACCATGGGCTTGGCTAAACCAAAATTATTATAGAGTACAGTAGTCAGTTACATTTATAGCAATGACCCTAACCTCTGATTGGAAATGATATTGCCTTTACTCAAGGGTGTACATCTAAGGAGGACTAATCAAAAATACTTTAGAATGAGCAAGCATGGGAGCGGCCATCTAAAAGTAGCAGTCATCTACCTCTGTTTAATATTCAAGACTGACAAGAGTTTGACCGTGAGGGACGCCATCGGCCAGGGCGATCTCTCTGAGCGACATGAGCACCTGAATGAACAAATGTAAAGGTCACGGGTGAAGATAAAAGTTTCAAACATTTATCTGAATTATATATTGGAATAATCTTCTTAATGTTTTATGATTGGAGTCAGATAAAACAAAAGATAAATATATTAATATTCTAAACCACCTCATATTCAAATTGGAGTCAGATATGAGTTAAATTTAAAGAAAATCAACATTGTGCACTTGAAAGACCGAACAGGCATTGAACCTTCATCTACCAGTGGACACCGCCATTGGACCAACTGGGTGGACCTTACAGTATTATACATTTTAACCACATCCAAACGCTTCTTAAAAGATGGTCTTGGATGGTGAAACATAGAAGCCCTGCTGAAAAATCCAGCTTAAACCAGCCTAGTATTGTTGGCTGGTTTTAGCTGGTCGATCAGCCTGGTTTCAGAGGGGTTTTGGCCATTTTCAGGCTGGTTTCCAGCCATTTTCAGCCTGGTCTTAGCTGGTCAGGCTGGAAAGTAACCAGCTACAACCAAAACGGCAGAAACATGAAGTGTCCTAAATCATCACGCCACGCATTTTAGAACTCTAAACACAGATTTTCATCAGGGCCCACACAACAGCTCCCCCATAGATATATATACTAGATATAGCATAGGGACCCTGAGCATGCGCCAATAGCGCCGCCACATTGGTACAGTGCTCCTATATCATTCAACCGCACTAGTCAAGACAGTGTTATTACGTGAAGATGCGGGACTTTAGCGCTGTCTACGGGTGTAGTAACGAGCAAACAAACAAAACAAAGCGCAAAGGCAGAACATTTCATAGGTAAGATTAAGTTTTTCATGTTTTTGTATGTTATGAACTTTTGTGCTAATCAGGTAACGTTATTGATGATAACAGTCACTTACTGCATTCAACATAAGGCAAAGCAGCTCCAACTCACACTAAACACTCGGCTTATGCTAGTTTTGTTGAATAAAATCAGCAAACAATGCAAAAGAAATATGACAACGAGATGCTGCGGTGCCAGAAACTTGTATTATTGTCAGCGAAGGAGTCGTTCATAACGGAGATTCATTCACAAACGAATCACTTCGTCAGTATGAGAAATGAAAGCAGGAGAGGAGCTGTGTTTCAGGACATGAATAGATCAAATTTAACGGGGAGGGTGGGTGAATAGTACATTTCTGTACACACAAACACAAGCTTTTTGTCAGGAATACCTGTGCGATCCATCAATGTAGAAAAGTGATGTAAAATTATAATTTTCGTAAAAAATTGCATACTAACATCCAGGAAAACTCCCTCCACTGTATCTTGGTCTCACATTCATTTCAAAGGAGCGCTACCCTGTTTCAAAATGGTGGCTCTATTGATGCATTCCTTCCAATAGGCAACAACAGGGTAGGCGACATCTAAAGCAGGGGTTCCCAAACTTTTCAGCCCGCGACCCCCAAAATAACAATGCCAGTGACTCGCGACCCCCAATATCCTCTGAGGTGGTTATAAATACAGAAACCTCGCATGCAATGACACAGACACACCAATTAAATTTGTGTCAGTGCTTTAAATGTGCCAGAAAGTATGACCTGATGTTATAAAATCAAAATGCATCAGACGCTATTGCTGCCTTTAATATAATGTAATTACCCCAGGGGTCGCAATCCAATAGAACTAGTAACTATAAGCTACTATAGTAACTATATAGTATATAGCAGGGGTCTCAAACTCGCGGCCCGCAGGCCATTTGCGGCCCTCAGTGCAATATTTTGTGGCCCGCGCCGACAGCTGTACTCTGACAGAATCAGCGGAGCGGGGAGAGAGAGCGCTCCCCGCTCCGCTGATTCTATCTGTACACAGCGCGCTTGTCACTCAATGCGCGTTGTCGCGCGCGTACTCAAAAGCGGTGTTATCGCGCGCCTACTGAAGAGTGGGACCGAGGGTGTGTTGCGTCGCGGGGGCACTTTTGATCCTTTTGGAAGGGCACTTTCTATGCAAGACAGCCTGATCTCACGAGAAAACGTAAGTATTTTACGTTTTGTCAGTTTAGTGGTTAATTCGAAAAAATTTGTACGAGTTCAGTCGTACGAAATGGTACGATTTTTAAAAGGAGGCGTGGCACCTGACCCCACCCCTAACCCCAACCGTCATTAGGGGGATAAGCAAATCGTATTAAATTGTACGAATTAGATCATACGAATTCATACGAATTAGCCACTAAATGAAAAAGTTACGAATTGCCATGAGATTGTGTTGATATAATAGGTAGATACAGAGTGGTACAGACTGATGTGACTGGAGTGGGGTGGGGGTGTTTTATTTATACATATATACGCCTTTTTTAGGTGAGGGAATGGAAGTTTTGAGTGAGTTCCCCCACTTTTTTCCCTAGGACTTCAATAAGTCAAAGTACAGGTCTAGACTTAATGATGATCATCTTCAAGCCATACTGAGGGTCTCAACTGCTTCCGCTCTAAAGCCAAATGTGGTTCAGATTTATGAGAAGCGCTGTCAAGTCTCTGGCAGCAAGGAGTAGGCAAAAGATGCCATGTTCAGAAGAACTGTTCATAATCTTCACTCAATGTTCTATTAATGTTCAGGAAACTTCATGTTCAGAAGAAATAATTAAAACTGTTAATAATGACATTTGAGGACTTTTTTTTGTGAAATCCCTTATGCGGCCCAGCCTCACCCAGACTTTGCCTCCTGCGGCCCCCAGGTAAATTGAGTTTGAGACCCCTGGTATATAGTAACTATAAACGACTATTTTTATTTTCAGTATAGTTATGGATGAAATATGTTAATTCTTATGGTTTAATAAAAATAAATAGATTTTTGGAAATCACCAGGCGACCCCCCCTTCATTGCCCCGCGACCCCTCGGGGGGTCCCGACCCCCACTTTAAGGACCACTGATCTAATGTATATATCTATGCGGTGCCCCAAGTTGGCGCCACGACTTGAAGCGCCGCAGCGTGCACCCCGACAGAAACACACGCCCAGAATTCTAAAATGCATGGCGCTGTGTCAGTGTTGCGCCACGCAGAACGGAGCTTCTGGTGTGCGACCTGCAGGCAAGTTTGTTATTTTATTTCCAATGGAGAGACGCGCACATGAGGCAACGTGTTTGCACTTTTCCAGCTGCACCCTAAGATCACAGGGACCTTCTGTGAACGTGAGAAATGAAGTTTAAGGTAGACACAATGAAAAGTACACGTTTGCAAACCTACCTAAAGTTGCAAACAATAATTCCGATTAGAGCAATCATGTGGAAAATATTGATCCTGTGTTGAGCCTAATGAGCCTTACATCTAAAAATAGAGCAAGGATGTTCCCTTAGTGGTATCAATTTGAATCGCACTGAAAATGGCGGACGTGACACGACAAACTGAGGATTAGGTGACGCGTGCCTATCAATCAATATTGATGGGCGGGGTGAACGCACTCCTACGTAAAGTTACAGTCAGTCTGAAAACCGCTCCAGTTGGTCCACTGTTTTTATGTAGTTAAATTGGTAAAAAAAGCACTGTGTGTGATTATATCACCCTAATATGACGGTCTATACACTATACTTAAACACATGTCTGTCCAAGCAGCTGGAAAAAGTAGATTTTTCACCATAGGTGCCCTTTAAAATATAATGAAGTAAAAGTAAACACAATCAGTTTTATTTGCACACACACACACACACACACACACACATGAAGTTGTCAGGGCCAGGCTGTTGTCTAATGGTCAGCGGATGTCATTCTTATCAGTTAGCAACATATATTAGTTAATAGGAAACAGCTGTCAGATAAGTGATGCATATCTGATATGAAACTGTCTTACTCAATCAGTTGTTTAACGGTCAGTGATTTCATTATTAACACAGACACGCACACACACCGAACACGCGAAGGAAACATACATATGGCTAAACAGAGATATAAATGATTATGCTGATGGTTTATGAATCATAATATAATACAACATATAATATGAAAAATAACAGTTTTTTCAAAATAATATAATTTGTTATAATATTTTAAAATATAATTATTTGTATAATTTTATATTATAATATTATAACAATATTATTATAATAATTTGAATGTAATAATAAAAATATATAATAACAGTTCTAATAACTGTGGGAATAATTTAAGTAAATGGTTTAAAACTACCGCCAAGAAGGTCGCTGGTTCGAGCCTCGGCTGGGTCAGTTGGCATTTCTGTGTGGAGTTTGCATGTTCTCCCCGTGTTGCCGTGGGTTTCCTCCGGGTGCTCCCCCACAGTCCAAACACATGTGCTATAGAGCAGGGGTTCCCAAACTTTTTAGCCCCCGACCCCCAAAATAACAATGCCAGAGACTCGCGACCCCCAATATCCTCTGAGGTGGTTATACATACAGACACATTGCATGCAATGGCGCACACACACACCAATAGACCCAAGTCTTTACATTTTTTTAAATGTATGTCAGTGCTGTAAATGTGCCAGAAAGTTTAACTTGGTGTTATAAAATCAATCTGCTGCATCTGAGGCTATTGCTGTGTCTTCAATATAATGTAATTACCCCAGGGGTCGCAATCCAATAGAACTAGTGACTATAAGCTTAAGCTACTATAGTAAGAATAAAGTATATAGTAACTATAAATGACTATTCTTTCTCTTCAGTAGGTTATTGATAAAATATGGTGATTCTTATGGTTTAATAAAAATAGATTTTTGGAAATCACCAGGCAACCCCTCCACCCCCACCCTTCATTGTCCCCCGACCCCCATTTTGAGAACCACTGCTATAGAGGAATTGGGAAGGATAAATTGTCAGTAGCGACGCAGTGGCGCAGTGGGTAGCACTGGGTAGGTCTCTGGGTCGCTGCTTCGATCCTCAGCTCAGTTGGCGTTTCTGTGTGGAGTTTGCATGTTCTCCCTGTGTTCATGTGGGTTTCCTCTGGGTGCTCCGGTTTCCCCCACAGTCCAAAGACATGCGGTACAGGTGAATTGGGTAGGCTAAATTGTCCGTAGTGTATGAGTGTGTGTGTGTGTGTGTGTGTGTGTGTGGGGATGTTTCCCATAGATGGGTTGCCCCTAGAGGGCATCCGCTGCGTAAAAACAGATTAATAAAGGGACTAAGCCGACAAGAAAATGAATGAATGAATGAATGAAATTGTCTGTAGTGTATGTGTGTGAATGAGTATGGATGTTTCCCAGTGATGGGTTGCAGCTGAAAGGGCATCCACAGCATAGAACATTAGTAGTAGACCCCACACTGGCTATTCTACTTGTCGTTCTTTGCATATCTATAGTTCTACATTGTGATTTCCCATGTTGTTTGAGCACTGGTTATCCAGATTTATTGATCCTGAAAGTTTCAATCGGGATCAGATTAATCCAATCCACTGTTGCTTTGAAAAACTGGCTCAAAAAGTAGGCTGGATTACGTGATCAAGGATCGCAAAAACAGGATTACTAAATCCGGATCATTTTATCAGGATTAAACCTTTTAAAAAACGTCCCTGTTCTGTTCGATTTGTCCTTAAGAGAGCTAGCTCTCTGCAACTCTGGTCGCCCACTGAAGCTAAGCAAGGCTGTGCTTGGTCAGTACCTGGATGGGAGATCACATAGCTAAGCCAGGTTGCTGCCAGAAGTGGTGTTAGTGAGGGCAGCAGGAGGAGCCTAACCTGCGGTTTGCGTGGGTCCTAATGCCCCAGTATAGTGAAGAGGACTTTCAGATGAGATGTTAAACTGAGGTCCTGATTCCCAGGAAGTCCTTCGAAAAAGAGTAGGGGTTTAACCCCGGCATCCTGGCCAATTTGCCAACTGTCCTATACATCCCCATATCATAATTGGCTGCATCACTCTAATTTATTTTATTTATTTATCAGGATCCCCATTCGCCACTACCAAGGCTATTCTTCTTCACAACAACAATAGCAGTAAAGGTCTCAAGGCTGGCGATTCCAGAGTCCGTGTATCAGGCTTGGGTCGTGGGCAGGCAGCGAGTATCAGAGTCCGTGTAACAGGCTTGGGTCGTGGGCAGGCAGAAGGCAAAGCAGAGTCAGAAACGGGGTGGAGTAATACACAGGAGATCAGGCAGGATATAACGCTCAGTAATGCTGGCCGGGGCTGAACAAGACTTCGCACTGACTGAAGGTTTGAGTGCTGCTTATGAAGGGTACGTGGGTCATTAACTGGATTGGGAAACAGGTGTGCACGATCAGTGTAAGTGGATGATGTAATGCTTAGAAGTCCGGAGATGGCGGCCTCTGCTGGCCAGCGAGGGGAATGACTGGGACCGAGTCGGTGACACCCTCAATAGTACATTAATAAAAACAGGGATTCATTCTGCAATTCCTATGTGCAATTTGTAATTTTCTTCAAATAAATGGCCATAATGGAACAGTTACTGTCATTATCATTAACATTCTTTCTATTCATAAACACAAAGCTAATTAATTAAACTATTAATAACCTAAAATTAAAATGTCATTTATTCTTTTCTTTTATTTGGTTGCTTGCTCTCACTCTAGCCAAAACCTTTATATATATATATATATCAAAGAAAATGATCTGAAAAGAGAGGAGAAATCCCTTGCAGATGAGGAAGAGTATGTTTAACGTAAGTGTGTTTAATCTTTTGGACTCCTTTACAATAGCACCATCTTCTGGCTTAATCCAATTGAAGCATATGAGTAGCAACATTCATTTTGAAATGCAATATGTTAAATGACAATGTTTGTATTTATTTAAATGAGCATTTTTAATGACGTGTGCAAGTTTAGTATATTTGTTTGTAGCAAAATTCAAAATGCCATGAGAGCCAAAGGTGTAGCACCATTCTTAATCCTAAAAAATGGATTTCTCAAACATCGTAAAAGTCCCATAAAAATAAAATAAATATTTTTAGATGTTAGAATCAGCATTGTTCGTTTTTAGTATATATACTTTTGAAGTCAGAATTATTGGCCCTCTTTAATTTTTTTTCCTTTTCTGAATATTTCCCAAATTATGTTTAACAGAGCAAGGAATTTTTTACAGTATGTCTGATAATATTTTTTCTTCTGGAGAAAGTTTTATTTTTTTTATTTCGGCTAGAATAAAAGCAGTTTTTAATTTTTTAAGCACCATTTTAGTGACAAAATTAATAGCCCCTTTAAGCTTTTTTCCCGATAGTCTACAAAACAAACAATAATTCTACAATAACTTGCCTAATTACCCTAACCTGCCTAATTAACCTAGTTATTCTAATCTCGTTGATCACCGGCTGCAGACGTGCTTCATGTCGAATGCACCTACAGTAATGTCAAACATCGAATAAAAATGCACATTTCAAAGCACTTCACGGGACCTTTAAGTATGAGTGTCAATGCATTAAAGACAATTAACTCACTATTTTGCTATACTTTTGGCTCAAAATGCATTTTAAAACACATACTGAATTTTGCTATAAACATCCCACGCTGTGATGATTAAACTTTCCCTAACCCTGAGTCTAAATGCAATAGGGTACATCCACAGCTAGTATTTTTTCCATACCAATAAACCTCCGGTGAGCGGTTAATGTGACTTTATTAAATTTTAAACTGTTCCTTTTACAGCTTTGATGTAGTAATGTAATTAAAAAATAATCAGTTAAACAGACTTCAGCATTCATTTAGTTGCTCAAGCATAATAACGAGTGACGCGTTCTATGGTATGAGGGGAATGTATTGTCCCTAGACATAACCTCTTTTGGTCAATCCTCTTTTATTTATAAAGCCTCAAATCTATGGAATTCTCTCCCAACAGAACTAAACACATGTAGAAATAATAAAATGTTTTCACGCCTGACTAGGAGGTGGTTTTTGTCAAATCAAATTTGTACACACTGAGTGAGATGTTTTTGAGTTGTCAGTGTTCTAGTTTATATGCGATTATGCCTGAATGTTTTAAACTGACTTTTTAATTAATTGGATTTTATTGTTTTAATTTTTACCTGTTCAGGCACTGCAGGTGGAAAATAGCAATCCTGCTACAACCTGGCACAATGCATCTTTCCTCTTTGAGGTTAATGTAATTTTTGAGCATTGTCCCTGTTAAATAAATTCATTCATTCATTCAAAATGAGATGAAAAGCCGTTTACATGCACATGCCTGTCAGGTTCAGCAGGCTAGTGCTGAAACTCCATTGAAAATACTGGAGTAAAATAAACGTTCATATTTTAAGACATGAAGCAGAACATTAATATTTAATGCAGTGATTCTTGTACATTCACAGACCCACTTTATATCGGATATCAATCAGGCAGTGAAGATCACAGATTTTTTAAGAAAACAGACCTTAAACATGCCGATTTTTTAAAGGCATACAATTCACCAGAAGCCCTTGACCTAGGTTTCTGAAAAATTAAAAGTATATATATATATATATATATATATATATATATATATATATATATATATATATATATATATATATATATATATATATATATATATATATATATATATTTGTGTGTTTAAATGGGGGCGAAGCAGTGGCGCAAAAGGTAGTGCTGTTGCCTAACAGCAAGAAGGTTGCTGGTTCGATCCTTGGCGTTTCTGTGTGGAGTTTGCATGTTCTCCCTGCGTTCGCGTAGGTTTCCCTACCGGTGCTCAGGTTTCCCCCACAGTCCGAAGACATGCGGTACAGGTGAATTGGGTAGGCTTAATTGTCCGTAGTGTGTGAATGTGTGTGTGGATGTTTCCCAGAGAAGGGTTGTGGCTGGAAGGGCATCTGCTGTGTAAAAGCGTGCTGGATAAGTTGGCGGTTCATTCCGCTGTGGCGACCCCAGATTAATAAAGGGACTAAGCCGACAAGACAATGAATGAATGAATATGTTTAAATGATTATTTTGCTAGCAATTCTACTTGAACATGAAATTAAATGTTGGTAATGCATTATAATAAGTGTGCAATTTACATGATAAGAGTGGTTGGAAATGCCAAATGTAAATTATGTATTTTAATTTTGAACCAAAATCTGCATGTCATGGAAAGTTCTAATTTAATTAATAAATGCATTACCATTTTATATTTTGCTAAGCCATTTTGTATATTACATTTCAAAATGAATCTTGCTACTCATATGCTTCCATATAATCTGCAGTATATTTCATACAAGGCTAATTAAGTGGCAAATTATAAGTATTTTAAGTATTTCGGGGCCCACTATTATGTACTCTTATATAGGAAATGTTGCAAATAGTCCATTGCTAAAGAGTTTGTGCTTACAAAATCAAATTATGACAGGAAAAATTGCCAAACTATTATAAACAGAGCAATTTTATTGATTTATTTTTTCACTTAAAAATATAAAAACATCAATGAGGTATTCTGAATAATACATTGTTGGTCTGTGTTGTCTTTTAAACAGTCAGGAGCTTCATGAATTTCAGTCATGGTCTGCTTATGGTTCTGCACTGAGCAGAAATAATCGTCATTTAGTCAAACGTTGAGCCTTTCTGCTTACACACGCTCACGTTCAGCCCACTCGCTGTATCCTCCAACGTAATGACGGGCCCTGAGAGAGAGAGAGACACACACACACATCATTGCCCTGGTTAAACAGTTAACTGATGGCATTACCACACAAAAAAACTGAGGAAACTCAATGCAATGTGTCACATTTAAAATACATGTAAATCAGAATTTGCAGCAGACATTTAATTCATTATGATGATTTATTTCCAACTGAAACTGAATAATGATTAGGAGGTGGGGTTTATTTTTAAGCTCCTCCTCTCATTTTTCACTTTAAGCTAACTAACGGCGGGAGGGGTGGGGCTAAACATTTAAGCCAATCGGTTAATCTGATGTAATCAGAGAATGACTTTAATTAAATATTAACAAAACAGCTTTTTTTCACTGGGTTAACTGGTACAGATTAATTAGAATAAGGCTAATTTATTTGAATAGGACTGACAACAAACATTGCAAATTTTTATATCATGCAGACTTTAATATGCACGTCTAAGTCCTCTATGATCAACAGGATAAACAATGTGCTGTTAAAGTTGTTGCACTTGACTTCATGAATAAATCTCAATTTATAACTATCATGAAAACCTTGGCCGGCGACACAATAGCTCAGTGGTTAGCACTGTCGCCTTACAGCAAGAAGGTCGCTGGTTCGAGTCCCGGCTGGGTCAGTTGTCATTTCTGTGTGGAGTTTGCATGTTCTCCTCGTGTTGGCGTGGGTTTTCTCTGGGTGCTCCGGTTTCCCCCACAGTCCAAACACATGGGCTAAAGAGTGAATTGAATAAACTAAACTGGCTGTAGTGTAGGTGTGTGAATGTGAGAGTGTATATGGGTGTTTCCCAATACTGGGTTGCAGCTAGAAGGGCATCCGCTGCATAAAACATATGCTGGAATAGTTGGCGGTTGATTCCACTGTGGTAACCCATGGTAAATAAGAGACTAAGCTGACGGAAAATGAATGAATGAATGAATGAATGAATGAATGATAGTTCCAATTTTGTCCATACCTTGAGTATTCCAGTCTTATTGCAATCTCCAGTGCGTTGAGGCTGCGGACGCCTCTCTGACAGTAAAGCACAATGTCTGAGTCGTCTGGATGAGGCTTTGAGACGCCGTAACGCTGTCTGAACTGATCTGGGTCCAGTGTCAGGGCCTCCTCCAATTCTCCCACTATAAAACCATAAGCAAACAGATTCTTCATTCCCACTGTGCGAATATAGTCAGATTCAGGCAATCCTTACAGTGGAAAAACATCTAACTAAAATATAGACAAGACATCTGAGTATTAACCAGTCCAAACAAGGCAATAGTGCAGAATTAAACCTGCAAAACAGTCAACAATAAAAAGTCTCTTTATTTGGGTGGTAAAATCCGTGTGAACCAGAAGTTGCTGATACTTTTATTTCAGTGTGTTGATGAACTTCCAACTGAAACTGAATATCGGGGGCTTTCCTTTTGGGTGTCATTCCCTCATAGCAATCTAACGGCACATTTCCACTGGCGCGTGTAGTTTATTAATATGGAAGTTAAGCATAATGGCAACACTGCATCGTTGAATTGAAAACAGCATGGAGAAAGTGCTGAGAGCATCAGAAAGCTTAGACATTTCTTGACTTTATGCAAATGTAAAGCAAAATCTGCTGGGCTGCAACCAATCGCTGTAAAAAAGAATGTATATTTCATAAGTTCGCTTACGAATATAGATAACAGAATAAAGATAAGCATAATCAGTGTGCTGTAAGACAACCGAGCTAGGGGCAAAAAAGAGAAGAGTCAGAACTCTACATCTAGCTAGCCCGATCCCAAAACGCTTCCCAGAGCTGGGTATGAATCAGACTAAAAGTGTGGAGCTGGGGTGGTGGAGGGATGCAAAATCAATAGTGATGTTTAATAATATTGTGATATTCACGATTGGTGAAATCATACAGCTCCGGATAACTCGAAACTGCGACCACAAGTCTCTCCTCCATCTTTAAAAGTCTCCATAGTCATCTTGACAACACAAACACTGCTGTCACCTCAACGGAAACCCCACCTCTGCTACCATTTGATTGGACAGTTTTTTCCACTTAAGCTGCCTTTCCACTGCACACGACATTTGGACACGACTGTTGGAATATGCCCCCTTGTGGCAGTCGTACAGAATTTTCAGTTTTGTAGTGCACTAGAGATGCGCCGATCAGCTGAAATGACACCCGAATCCGCAGCTTCATACAAATCATCCACCAGCCCACACTTATAATTTTATCTGATGAATCTATCCACACCCGATCGTCACTTTAATAATTTAATTCTTTGTTTTAGGCATGATAGGTCACAGTCAGGGCCAAAGCAAACCGAACTGGAGCTCTATGCAAAAGATAATCATGTCACCCTAATACCAAAAGCTAAAACGAGAGACGGGGGTGTGATTGTGCGTACGACAGCGAGGACCGGGTGGTGGGGGGGTTGTCACGGACAAAATTGCTGAATCTGTGCTTTGGTTTCTTACGAGGAATGTTTGTGGCTCCAGGAATAAATCCAGCCGTCAGTTCATCCGGTTCACGAACGTCGATGAGCTGAACTCTTCCAGTGGACATCATGTGCTTCAGCTGTTCGTACGTCACCGCAATCCCTAAAACAAGACAAGTGAGCAGGTACAGTTAACGATTAATGTAAATTATTGTTAAATATTTGCCGAGTGATGTTTAACAGAGCAAAGACATTTTCACAGTTTTTCCTACTGTATTTTTCTTTTGGAAAAAGTCTGTTTTATTTTAGTTTGGCTAAAAACGAACTGTAAAAAAAGGCTATGAAATTATATATTTTTTTAATTGGCTACAGAGCAAACCACTATTGCTCAATGACTTTCCTAATTACCCTAACCTGCCTAGTTAACTTGTTATAATATGTTTACGTTTATTGATATGTTTTCTCTTACCTGTTTTCTCTTATTGTAAGGCACTTTGTGACTTAATGTCTGTGAAAGGTGCTATATAAATAAACGTTTACTTACTTAATTAACTTAGGTAAACTTTTAAATTGCACTTTAAGCTGATACTAGTATCTTCCAATATAACTAGTATACATTTTTGCTGCTTGTTCAAACTATTTATCCTAATTGAGCTCAATCAACACAATTCTTGGACATTTTTGGGGGACAACTTAATTGTTTTTCGTTCGATCTACTTAAATTTGTAAAAACAATTATGTTAATCAATTTGTGTAGTGAGAACATGAAGAAATTGTGTGGGATCCAGCATTTGTTATTATGTACTGTCATCATGGCAAACCCAAAAGAAATTATTCATATATTCATTCATTTTCTTGTCAGCTTAGTCCCTTTATTAATCCGGGGTCGCCACAGCGGAATGAACCGCCAACTTATCCAGCTAGTTTTTTATGCAGCGGATGCCCTTCCAGCTGCAACCCATCTCTGGGAAACCCAAAAGAAATTAGTTATTAGACATTAGTTTTAAAAATATGTAGAAAAATGTGTTGAAACAAATTTAGTTAAACATCTTTTGGAATTTAAAAAAAAAATAATTGTTAAATTGTTTGTCATTATTGAAAATCCACTGCTCTCTAAACAAATGTTCACTCTTTATTTATATATTTATTTCCATTAATATTTTCATGGTGGAAAAAGATTTTTTTAACAGAAAAACTTTAATTTTGAACAACCAATTCTTAAAATTCTGTTTTTTGTCCCATAATCCAATCCGGTTATCCACCACAGTTTCCTATAGTACAAATTAATTATTATTATCAGTAGTTAATACAACACCATGCTTTTATAACATTCATTAATAAAGTGTTAGACAGTAAATTATTTTAAGAGAAGAGAAAAGAAGTTTTAAGAGAAGAGAAGAGAAAAGAAGTCAGGCAGTATAGCGCTGTTGCCTCACAGCAAGATAGTCGCTGGTTTGATCCTCAGCTGGGTCAGTTGACATTTCTATGTGGAGTTTGCATGTTCTCCCCGTGTTAGTGTGGGTTTCCTCCGGGTGCTCCGGTTTTCCACATAAGTACAAAGACATGTAGCATTAGTGAATTGGGTAAGCTAAAATGTTCGTAGTGTATGAGTGTGAATGAGAGTGTATAGGTGTTTCACAGTGATAGGTTGCAGCTGAAAGGGCATCCGCTGCGTAAAACATATGCTGGATAAGTTGGCGGTTCATTCCGCTGTGGCGACCCCGGATTAATAAAGGGACTGAGCTGAAAAGAAAATGAATGAATGAAAAAAAGAAGTCTTTGTAGAGCCAATTCTTGAATTTTTTTACAGTGAAAAACTATGGCTGCATGATATTAGAAAAATTGCCACAATATACTGCGATATAAATATAAATTCCCCAGATGATCTGAACAGCTCTATTTGAAAATATTTCATTAATTTAGATCGACTGGGGTGATCT
The DNA here is from genome assembly GCF_052040795.2 of Danio rerio. NCBI lineage: Eukaryota > Metazoa > Chordata > Actinopteri > Cypriniformes > Danionidae > Danio > Danio rerio. The sequence goes on along the minus strand of NC_141025.1, from coordinate 5,121,449 downwards.
AGTCTGTTTTTACAAGTAGTGTGTGATCTACACCAGTGGTTCCCAACCTTTTTCTTTGGGGCCCCCCCTATAAACATATACAAACACTGGAGCCCCCCCACCATATAAATACACACGCACGCACGCACACACATATGTACTGTGTGTATATATATATATATATATATATATATATATATATATATATATATATATATATATATATATATATATATATATATGTATGTATATATATATATGTGTGTGTGTGTGTGTGTGTGTGTGTGTGTGTGTGTGTGTGTGTGTGTGTGTTTGTGTAATATTAATATATAGTAATATGTATAGAAAATATTAATTAATCAGTTTTAACTTGTCTTGGCCTTCAATAAAACCAAAATTTAGGTAGGCTTTGTCATACTGTCTAATCTTTTTCTTCGCCTCTGAAGAATCACTGCATTTACGTTTGTCTGCCATTTTTGTTTTGATTTTGCCTTTACGACACGTTGACAAGCAGATTGCCCGAGTGAGCAAAATTTAAATAATTATTTAAAGTTATTTATTTTAATTATTTTCACTATTATGTTGGAATTTTAAGCATGTGTTTAGATTATTTTTTATTTTTTGGGCTGCTCGATTTTGGGAAAAATCATAATCACGATTATTTTGGTCATAATTGTAATCACGATTATTCAAAACCATTGCCAGTTAAAGTCAAAATTATTAGCGCTCCTGAGATTTTTTTTTTTTTATAAATATTTCCCAAATTATGTTTAACAGAGCAAGGAATTTTAACAGTATTTCCTATAATATTTTTTCTTCTATTTGTTTTATTTTAGCTAGAATAAAGACAGGTTTTAAAATTTTGAAACCAATTTAAGGTCAATATTATTAGCCCCCTTAAGCAATATATATTTTTGATTGTCTGCAGAATAAACTACTGTCATACAAAGACTTGCCTATTTACTCTAATTAAGCCTTTGAACTGCACTTTAATCTAAATGCTTGTATTTTGAAAAATATCTAGTAAAATATTATGTGCTGTCATTATAGCAAAGACAAAAAGAAATCAGTAATTAGAAATGAGATATCAAAACTATTATGTTCAGAAATAAGTTAATAAAATATTCTTTCCATAAAACAGAAATTGGGCAGGAAAAGGTTTGCTTATATTCAAGAGGGTTAATAATTCTGACTTCAACTGTATACATACGTTATTTTCCACCCTGCAAAGGAAGGAGAAATAAATACAATAGAATAAAATAAAAATATGAAACAAACTGTGCTTTAAGCATCTTCACTGTAAGAAAAACACTTTAGCTTCAGCATTCCTTCAGTCAAGAGCAGCGAGGGTTTTCTCGTTGTGTTTGTTTAATAATGATACAAACAGGCGGCAGAAGGATTATAGCGCGCTGTCTCTTTAATGGTTTCTCTTTCACGTCTTTTGATCCTCAACTCGTTTGTTTATTACACAAATGAGGGTTAATATAAATAATCACTAAACACCGCGTTTTGACACCTATTTGACCATTAAAGCGCTCACGTTAAGATGACTTTAGATGTCTGCGCTCCTCTGCTCGTCTCAGTGTGTGAATGAGAGCGAATGCTGACCGGCCGCATGCTTCTGACTGCGTGATCGTGCTGCACACACACATAAGCTCTTTCGCGCTTTTAAGAGCAACACGTGTACAACTTGAACGTGGCAAAATATGATGCAATAACCATTTATCTCGATTAATGCTTTTTTATAATTGTTTGAAACCGAAATCTAAATCGGATTTTCGATTAATTGCAAAGTCCTTTATAATAGTGGAGCATTTTTATGCCTTTTTCTACCTCAATACTTATCCTCTCCCGCGCCCCCCCTGTGAACTCTGGCGCCCCCCTTAGGGGGGCGCGGACCCCAGGTTGGGAACCACTGATCTACACAGTACTTGCCACACACTTTTATACACATATACACGTATTTAACATCACACTTTACATGCCAATTTGCACATAACAGCTGCACATATAACGTTGTATATAGTAATGTAGCTCTACATACACTTGTCTATTTGTATATTTGCATTCACTACATACTGCTTTTTTATATATTTATTATCTGTTTATTGTCCTGTCTCTGTAATTCTGTTGCACTGTAGAAGCTCTGTCACAAAAACAAATTCCTCCAATGTGCAAACCTGGCAATAAAGCTCTTTCTGATTCTGATTCTGATTTTCTTTAAAGTCGATCTGCATAAAATAACAAGCAAAAATGTATTAATTAATTAATTTCCAGAATGTCTAACAGCATTCAAGTACAGAAAATGGTCATCATTTTATAAATGATTCTAAAAATATTCATATTTAATAACATATTTTAATCCTTATTAAATAATCTAATCCTGTGATGTGACTATTGCAGACACACACACATTGTGATATCAATGCTCGAATAACATATTGTTGAAAGCTGTGCAAAGTTATAATCAATAAAAAAGTAATATTAAATTATAAATCACAGTGTAGGCTCGTGGGAATTTGGTTTCCACCCTAACACCAGCAACGCTGATTCAGTTTTCTGAATAAACCCTTAATCTTCTTCTCGTGGGTGGATCACACTGATTCACCAAACTAAACAAATATTTTCCATGTGAAACTGTCTTAATCAGATTGTTTGGTTTTCTTTAAATCTTTTAACCATTTTCCTACCTATCAATGTAATGTAATGTCAATGTAAATGTAATGCAGTCTGGATGATGCATATTTATTGTTAAATCATTCAGTCATTGACCTGATAAAGATATATATGAAAGCCTTCTCTGCTAAATCATAACATTTATTTGTTCATTTATTTTTCTCCGGCTCAGTCGCTTTATTCATCTAGGGTCGCCGCAGCGGAATGAACCGCCAATTTATCCAGCATATGTTCTACACAGTGGATGCCCCTCCAGTTGCAACCCAGTTCCGTGGGTTATAAGTTAAAGACATGGCTGTAACCCCCCTCGACAACTCACAAACTGACCAAGAGCAGGGCGATTGGGCAGCTGAAATGCCGGTGGTGCTGCCTTGATAAGAGCGGAGGGGTGCTGCTATATCGGCCAAACAAAGTGTTCCTCTAATACAGTGGTTCTCAAACTGTGGTACATGTAACACTAGTGGTACGTGGGCCTCCTTCTAGTGGTACGCAGAGAAACACTAAATAATAAAAGAAAAAAAGAAAAACATTTAACTTTTTGACTCGAACGATTACACTTGTGTGATCAGCACCGGCTGTTCCCTGAAGCGTACGATCACATCGGTGTGCTTAGAATGTTTACTTTAGTTGCATTATCAGATGCTAAAAATCAACCCGCTTTGCCACAGAGACAGAGGTACGCGGCTGCAGCGCTTGCGGAGCAGATATGTGCTTTTGCAGACCAGTGCTGTTGTGTTGGAATTTCGGTTACTGTATGCTGCATCAATAATTATCACAAATGTGTTTTAAACAATGTGTGTTCATAGTTGTGTAAAATAATGCATGTTTTCAATACAAGTTATTTGTTTTGTAAAGCAGCGTGGCTTTCGATTAATTTGTTACCTTAGATCAGGGGTTTTCAAAGTCTAAGACAGTGGGCCTCCCTTTTGACACAACTTATCCATTGGCGCCCCCCTCCTCCCAAACACGCACACACACACACACACACACACACACACACACACACACACACACACACACACACACATATATATATATATATATTAGGGATGTGCGGAGCAGCCGGTATTTGTATTTGTTGAGGGGGGAAAAGTATTTGTATTTGTATTTGTATTCGAGTAAAAAATTCAAAATGGCGCAAAAATATATATTTTTTCTATTACACTTCTAATTTACGTTATAGTGAAAGTATTGTTTAATTATACCCATTATATAAATTATAGACATGCAATATTGGTTGTTGTTTTTGAACATGTGACAAGAAATGTCATTGAAAAAATAATAACATAGAAGCCATTATCTCATCCATGGTTAAACCAACAACTAATAAAATACCATTGTGAAGATTATGAACCCCACCACCACCGTTCTTGTTGAAGGACACTGTATAGACAGAATAAACACAAATAATACTTCAAAAAACTGTTCTTCTTCTGAAAGAACTTCTTTCCAATGGACAGAATTCCAAAAACTAAAATTAACTAAATAAATCTAAATAAAACCCTGCCTGGGAGATCTGGCAGAACAAAAGTATTCTATATAATACTAAAAGATACAGCCCTGCTATTATCATCTGCCAGCCACAAAACAGACACAAAGTTTTTTTTTTTACTTTTTTATGTTTGAAACTGACTTGCTGGGGCAGAATGTGGCTGTGTTGATGGTTTGGTGCTTGTGGAGGATTTAGCAGAACATAGCTGTGCTGATTAAGGGGATTGATGCTTGTGGGGGGTTCACAGACAGTATCAGGAGAGGATGCTTTTAGTGCATGTGATAATACATTACATAGAAGGTTGCGCGGTGGCACAGTGAGTAGCACTGTCGCCTCACAGCAAGAAGGTTGCTGGTTCGAGCCTCGACTGGGTTCTCCCCATGTTGGCGTGGGTTTCCTCCGGGTGCTCCGGTTTCCCCACAGTCCAAACACATGCAATACAGGTGAATTGGGTAAGCTAAATTGTCCCTATTGTATTTGTGTGAAAGAGAGTGTATGGATGTTTCTCAGTGCTGGGTAGCAGCTGGAAGGGCAGCCACTGCGTAAAACATATGCTGGATAAATTGGTGGTTCAGTCCACCGTGGCAACCCCAGATTGATAAAGGAACTTAGCCGAAAAGAAATGAATGATTATGCATAGGAGATGTTGACAGATGTTTAATATCTCTGCCGATTTCACTTTTGCACACATTATAACGTTACAGTATCAGTTTGTTTTATATGCAGCACCACTGACTGTAAAATGCTTCCACAAAGAACATGAAGTTTTATTTTTTTTACTGGTGGAGGACCAAGAAATGGCTTAGCAGCACTCTCACTCTTTTTCATGGTGCCCAAATGTATTTGAGGAGTTTCGAGTTAATAAAAAGTGACGGGAAGCTATGCTAAGGTTAACTAGCCAATAGCATATATCTTGCTGTCTGCAAAAGACAGTTATTTAGACGTACCATATAACTCCCATAAGTGCATACTATTCGACACAACTGCACAAGCATCATTTTAACCTTTATAAACGAACGTTAATGTTACTCTGTCAACAGTCTATTGTCTAAATTACCGCGCTAACAGAGCTAAAGTTGCGTAAACAGAGCACCCGATTGCAAACTTCAAAAATGCAGCGTAATGGAAAATCCCGAACAAACTCCGCTACAAGTTTATAAACTGCATCTGGAACCCAATTAAGGTACAAAAATCTATTTAACAAAAATACTGATGCAGAGAAGTGTTTTTTTTCGCTCAGCCAAGCCTTCTCTGTCTGCTGTTGTGGAGAAGCTTGTGCCAGAGACCTTTTACCTCCGCCCCGCCCTCCGACTGAGCGCCTCTCTCTCTCTCTCTCTCTCTCTCTCTCTCTCTCTCGCTCTCTCTCTCTCTCACTCACGCACTGTGGTCTCAGGAGGAAACGCTGTTTTTTGATATAGTGTTTTTCTTGCTCCCGAATACAAATAATTTTTCAAGTATTTGTTCGAAATAAGTATTCGTAAACACACGCTATTCGTGCCTTTCCGAATACCGTATTCGGGTTCGGCTCCACCCTTAATATATATATATATATATATATATATATATATATATATATATATATATATATATATATATATATATATATATATAAAGACACAGACAGATGTCAGACTGTTAACTCACTTTTATCATCATTTGCATGAAAGTGCAATTATTTACAGAGTAATAACAAGTATTTTAATATAACATTTTTAAAACTAGGATGATGGTTCAATATGAATAGAACAGATCCAAGAACTGTCCATCCCAGTCAAAACAGTCGAAGTTTAGCGGGTCTCATGCTGTCATTAGCCAAAATATCTTGACAAACCACACATAAAGGTCGTGGTTCCTCAGCTGGTCCTGTCCACGTAAATCCTAAACTCAAATACTGATCATCATATCGTCGTCTTTAGGGTTTAAGCTCTGAACTTGAAGGCTTTGAATCGGGGGGGTCTCAGAAACCGATCCATTGTATTAGCAGGCATATACCTGTATTGGCAGGCCAAACAGAAGCGAATTCACAGCTATGGCCTTCTGGGTAAAAAAAGGTTTTCTTATATTTGACGTATTATTTTTTTTAGCTTTGTTTAATTAAGACGTTTAAATATAATAAAAAATACATATAATAATTAAACTTAATAATTATATTTTTATTATATAATATTTTTCCTCCCCTGACATGCTCTGGCGCCCCCCAGGGGAGGCGCGCCTCACACTTTGAAAACCCCTGCCTTAGATTTAGGCTAATTTATCTGGATGTGATTTAAATGTTGCAGGATAGCCTGTATTTATGAGGTCCAATTTTGCTAATACTATTTGGTAATACTTTAGATTTAAGTACAACAGTATTTAAGTACAACAGTTTTTTTTTACTTTAAGAACAGTAGCCTACTATTTTTATTGAACTTTTAAAAGCACATTTTAAACACTGACATTTTATTGATTGATTTATTTTTCACCTATAAACACAGAACAGTTTTAATGGTCAAAATATTTATAATGGTTAAAGTGGCTGTAATAGGAATTAATCTGCCACATCAATATGGTGGTACTTGGAGAGACAGTTTTTTTCTGAGGTGGTACTTGATGAAAAAAGTTTGAGAACCCCTGCTCTAATACATCTGTGTCTCCCACAGACACGGATACAACTCCAGACAGTAAAGTGTCGCCCACAATTGAGGCAACTCTCTCCTCAAAGAGTGTCAGTTCAGCATCTCCTGTTCCCCCGGCTGTTGTGTCCACACTTTGACAGTGGCCGCTGTTCTCCTCTTAACCTGCACCTTTACATCGGATCATTTCTTTTTTAATTAATTCACAGTGCGATGTTCAGACCTCACTGCGTTAACCGCGTCAGCTAAACTCTCCCACTCATTTTCCTCTGGCTTAGTCACTTTATTAATCAGGGGTCGCCACAGCGGAATGAACCGCCAACTTATCCAGCATATGTTTTACACAGCGGATGCCCTTCCAGCTGCAACCCAGTTCTGGGAAACACTCATACACACTCACATTCACACACATACACTACAGCCATTTTAGTTTATTTAATTCCCCTTTCAAGAGTTCACACTTAGCTGATAATCAATAAAGCGTATTTGGCATGCTGTCCCGGGAGAGAGCCCTGAGCTCGTAATATCCTCGAGCCCGGGGCTCCCTCCCGTTAGAAGGGCGAGAGGGGAGTTCGAGGTCAGGTAGGTCTCGAAAACTCCCCTGCTTGTCACCGTGAGAAGTGTGAACTGAGGTTGTATTGGGTGATAATTTGTTTTAGTCGATTTGGCTATGGTTCATGTTTTGGACGGTGGGAGGAAACCAGGGAACCCGGGGGAAACCCACACGAACACGGGGAGATCATGCAAACTCCGCACAGAAACACCGACCGGCCCGAAAGGTTGGACCGGCAGTGTTCTTGCTGTGAGGCAACAGTGCTAGCCACTGGGCCACCGTGTCGCCCAATCAGGAAAGGAGGAGGATGAAGGGGTGGAAAGGGGGGAGCTTCAAGACGAAGATAACTGGAGTGAAAAACTCAGGTTATTTATAATGCTTTAGTAATCATCTAATAGGGCTGATTACGGAGCTAATAAGGAGCCAGCCGTGTTGATTATAAGCACGTGATCCTCTCGAAACTAGTTTATGAATAAACCACACATAGCGCATGTGTTTGGACTATGGGGGAAACCAAAGCCAACAGAGGAAACCCACGCAAACATGGGGAGAACATGCAAACTCCACACAGTCCAGCCAGGACTGGAATCAGTGACCTTCTTGCTTTGAGGTGACAGTGCTAACCACTGAACCACCGTGTCGCCCATATTGTTTTATTTTAAAATAACTTTTTACGTCTACATTAATTTCTACTATTTATCTTATAAATGACATATTTGAATAATGTCGAAGTTTTGACATCATCATCATCATTTCTGATCTTCTCTAATAATTAACACTATAGCGTAATGTCTACTTTGTATCTCAGAATTGACAGTATGTAATGTACTTTTTACATTTATGTTTAATTTATAAGCAAGAAGGTCGCTGGTTCGAGCCTTGGCTGGGTCAGTTGGCATTTCTGTGTGGAGTTTGCATGTTCTCCCCGTGTTGGCGTGGGTTTCCTCCGGGTGCTCCGGTTTCCCTCACAATCTAAAGACTTGCCGTACAGGTTAATTGAATAAGCTAAATTGTCCGTAGTGTCTGTGTGTGTATAAGTATGTAAGGATGTTTCCCAGTGATGGGTTGCAGCTGAAAGGGCATCCGCTGCGTAAAACATATGCTGGATAAGTTGGCGGTTCATTCCGCTGTGGCGACCCCGGATTAATAAAGGGACTGAGCTGAAAAGAAAATTAAAAATTTATTAATAATTAATATATAATAATGTTAATTTATACCTCATACATTTCTACCAATATCCTTACGACAGTGTTATGTTTGTTTTTAATTTTTAGCTCACATTGTTTACTTTTTGTCAGCTTCTGTGTTCACCACATAATTTGTAGTTTTTAATCTAGCATGTCATAATGTCTACAAACATTTACCAAATAATTTATGCTGTAAAACCTTAGCTTAGGGGCGTCACGATGGCACAGTGGGTAGCACAACCGCCTCACAGCAAGAAGGTCGCTAGTTCGAGCTTCGGCTGGGTCAGTTCGCATTTCTGTGTTGAGTTTGCATGTTCTCCCCATGTTTGCATGGGTTTCCTCCGGGTGCTCCGGTTTCTCCCACAGTCCAAACACATGCTCTATAGGCAGGGCCAGACAGAATCTTGCATTATTTTTTTGCTATTTTTGCTGAGAATTCTGTTAAAAAAATAATAATAAAATCTGTGAATTTATGCTAAATAGTTTTGGGAGTATCGTAACTAAAAACTCAATATATGAAATAAAAAATAAAACATTTTGAACTTTTATTTAATGTTTACAATACAAATCCAATTAGATCCACTTATTTGGTAAACAAAGCAAGTCTCTTAATAGATCTACTAAAAGACAGAAAATATGACTTTAAAAACTATTGAAAATAAATCATGAACATTTTAATATTAGTATTATTATATCACAATAATAATACTGAAATGAATTTAAAAACTGAATAAATATACATTTACACACATTTACACATGTAAATACCTAGACTCAAAGATAGGCTAAAAATCTGCGGATTTCTGCACGCTCAGATTCCGTGTGGGCCTAGTTATAATTGAATTGTGCAAGCTAAATTGGCCGGAAAGAAAATGAATGAATAAACTTTAGCTTAAGTACTAATTCTTACTGTATAGTGGCTTATAACTAGGCCCACACGGAATTTGTGCGCGCAGATTTCCACAGATGTTTAGCCCATCATTAATTCTGTTTATTTACATGTGCAAATCTATATTTATTCAGTTTTTAAATTAATTACAGTAATATTATTGACTAATATGAAAATATTCATATGATTTATTTACAATATAGTTTGTAAAGTAATATTTTCTGTCTTTTAGTAGATATATTATATGGGAAGCTTGCTTTGTTTTCCAAATAAAGTGGATCAAATTGGATTTGCATTGTAAACATTAAATACAAGTTAAAAAGGTATTACTTTTTATTTAATATATTAAGGTTTTAGTTATGATACTCCCAAAATAATTTAGCATAATCCGCAGATTTTTAACACAATTCTGCGCAGAAAAAGCAAAAATGTCCGCATATTCCGTCTGGCACTACTTATCATCCATCTATTATCTAAAAATTAGCTGTTTATTAGTACTTTTGAAGCACATTTGCCATGGTACTAAACAAAACTGAATTTAACTGAACTTCAATATTGACATTTATACTAAACTGATTTGAATCAGTTTTAATTTAACTACAATTACACCAAAATTATACCAGAACTGCTGGAATGTTCCACTTTCTGAAATATTTTTAGGACTTTTTATTATTTTTTCTTCATGTTAAGCTGCTTTGACTCAATCTACACTGTTAAAAGCACTATAGAAATAAAGATGAATTTAATTGAATATATTCTGCATGATCCTATACTTCAGCCCTAATCTACTCAATAAATAAACACAACTACTACCTTATTGACTATTATTAAGCAGCAAATTAGGAGTTTATTAAGGCAAAAGTCATAGTTAATGGTGTAGTAGTAGTGAGAATTGTAATAAAGTGTGACCATTTCTTCTTGTTACTTAAATAGCTTTAATGAACATCAAGTTAAACCTCTCATCATCGCATGATGCAATATTAAAAGTCCACTAAGCCATGATGAGTCAATGACCCTGCGTGCAAACGAGCATGTTTATTCTGTCACTTCATACAATAAATTATTACTTTCGCTTACGAACAGTATTATACATACAAGGTTTAATACAGAGTTAAGACATTTTATAGATCATTATAAATGAAATTTGAGACTCGTAAAGGGCTTAAAGCTAAAGCAATTTTACAAATGGCTCAGATGGAAAACATTTTTATTTGACCTATTAAAATATTATTATAATTTAATACATTTAATAATGCAATAATAAACAATTAACATATTTTAGATTTTATTTCTTAGCTAAATATTTTAAATATTGTGTAAAAACAGCCAAGCTCTACTTGTCTTCATACACTTTTTTTCCCAACATAAACTTTCTTTAAAATAAAAAAATGAATAAATGTTTTAAAAAGTATAATAAACTAAATCTATTGACAACAATCTGACCAGGTCGGTGTCCTCAGCAGTAAATGCATGGAGAACTTTTAAACAAATGTTATTGTAGGGAAAATAAGGTAACACTTTGTTGAATTTCAGTTAGACTGCATCTACGTGCCAACTAATTCTTATTAGATTATAAGTAGATTATAAGTAGACTGTTGGGTTGGGGTTAGGGTTAGAATAAGCTGACATGTATTTGCAAAGTTTCTTATAGTTAGTTAAATGTCTGTTGAAGGACTGTTAAATGTCAGTTTCAAGAAGAGATGTTAAGTAGAGTGTCTACTAATACTCAAATGGACCATTATAATAAAGTGTTACCGAAAATAATTAAACCATTATGATAAATAAAACTGCCTTTTTAAATAAAAAGTTTAAAGTTTTATTGAGATGGGTTGTTTGTGATTGTATAGGTTTTGGCCAGATTGGTTAGCAATACACAAACAAAGGAAAATTAAGACCTGTTTAAAAAAGATTTAAGACCTACAACACAGTATTTTAGTAAATTTAAGACTTTTTAAGGCCTAAAATTTGGATTTTGAGATTTAAGACATTTTAAGACTTTTTAAGACCCCGCAGGAACCCTGTATATAGCATAGTAGTTGAATTAATCAGTAATTCAAGTAGTTGAATTGATTAGTTGTGGTTTGTGTAAAGTTGCTATGGTAACACTATACAAACTAATAATATACCATAATAATAATAATAATAATAATAATATACTGTACGTTTTCTGCGACTATGGTGTATTATACTACAATACTACTGTATATGGTGTATTATGCTAACTTACATCCATTAACCACGTGTTAGATACTATAATAGTCTAATACACTTCACTATAGTATGGTTCAAAAACACTATATTTATAATAAATGACTAACTTGTATAGTATTTTACAAATAATACACTTATAAGCTCGATTTTTACAAGATTTCTCAGCCACTTTAATCCTTTCGTAGGTTATTATGCTGTAATTCTCCCAGATTTGAGTGTTAAAGTCTACTTTACCTGTATTTCGAGGCTGATTGTGAGATGTTTCGGTCCATTTATTGCAGTTGTCAGCTGTGTTGTCATTGTCACACTGATCTGCTGATACGGACAGAAACAGGAGCGATAGCAAAACGCAAACACCTGAACTATTCATGTCGACAGATTATCGTAGAAAACACGAGGGCTTTCGAGTATAGACAAAAGTGCAACTATAACAGATCTGAAGCTCTGGATCACCGCGTGATTGAGGAGATAACACAAACGCAAGCGTTGCTGATGGTGTTAACTGTGAGAAATGAAGTCTGTTATCCTCTACGTGGCGCTCAGTGGCTCAAACACGTCGTTTTATTATCTTAGGTCGTTTTATGATTCGCTTGAGATGCTTTAAAATAACGAATACAACTTTTATAATTACATATACAATAACCAATATATACAGAACACTCGTTCCCATTTATTTAATTAAAAGTTTTGTTGAACCAACTAATCACTGGATGGTAATCAGAGTCAAATGTGATTAGTCCATTCTGACAAGCGCTGAGAAAAGCAACGCTAATCACGTGACTTACTTGTTTATTTTTCGACGACTGCAGTATTCTGAACCAGTTTATTGTTAAACTGACTAAAAGCAGTTGAATTGCTTAGGGAAAAAGTGTCATTTAAATAAATTAAAACATTATTTTTAACTATCAAACAAGCCCCGCCCACTATTGTATTTCTACTCTTGTGAAGATCCTGCCTCAGATGAAACTAAACACGAAAGAGGAATATTTATTGAATGTTGGTGGACAACATAAACGTATCAAACTTTAATAACTACCTATAATACCTGTATTTATGTTAAGATTTAGCTTTTAACATTAAAATAACTATTTAACCCTAACGCTTTAAAAGAAAGTGAAATAGTTTAAATCCCCCGCCTGTTCTGCAGAGATGGTACGTTCCATTGATGGCTCATCGTCATATGATCGAGTCAACATAAATACTGTAGTAGCACTGTCAGGTCTGTGAATTACAGCATCTAAGAAGAGCAGACTTCATTCAATCTCTCCACTGAATAACTAAAAATCGCTGCAATGGCAACTAAAAAAGTTGGAGGTCAATCGGAGGAAAAACAGGCCACTCCTGAGGTGCAGAAGATCTGCGATGAGGTGAGAAACAGATGATCTGCGTCACGTGATTACTTTGATAAACTCGGGTGATTGTTTTAATAAACCTTTTATTGTTATATATTTAGTTCTTGTGCTATATGTTAATAAAACAATGTATAAAAGTAATTGCTATAGGAGCAAAGTGCTTTTTAAATGGTTTTAAGTAAGTAAGTCTATCTAAAATAGTTTCTATCAGTAATCCCATGCAATAAATAGTATTAAAATTATGTAAGGCTTCAGCTAATAGGCAAATTTGTGTGTTTGTATTAATAAACTGTAAATAATTTTATATATTTAGAAGTTACTATGCTTTATGGTAATAAAAACGATGAATAAAAGTAATTGCTGTAGGACAAAGTGCTTTTTAAATGGGTTTGAGTCAGTAAATCTATCTAAAATAGTGATCCCAAGCAAAAAATAGTATTAAAATTGTGTATTCATAAGAGGGAAATTAGGGTGATTGTATAAATAAACCTTATATATTTTTTATATATTTAGACGTTACTATGCTATATGGTTATAAAAACAATGAATAAAAGTAAATACTGTAGGACAAAGTGCTTTTTAAATGGTTTTAGGTCAGTAAGTCTATCTAAAATAGCTTTCATCAGTGATCCCAAGCAATAAATAGTATTACAATTGTGTAAGGCATCAACTGATTGGCAAATATGGGTGATTGTATTAATAAACTGCATATATTTTAATTTATAAGAAGTTACTATGCTATATGGTAATAAAAACGATAAATAAAAGCAATTGCTGTAGGAGCAAAGTGCTTTTAAATGATTTTAAGTCAGTAAGTCTATCTAAAATAGTTTGCACCAGTGATCCCAACAAGAAGATTAAGCGTCATACGATAATCATACAAGTATAAGATATGTAAACAACAAAACAGAGTAAAAATGTGGTAAAGCAGGTTTAAAAGTATATCCTCTGAGGGCTTAGTGTCCACATATTCGGACAGCACATTTTAGCTCTTAAGTGGCTATTTAAAATACTTCGAATGTTTTATATTTTGTTACAGACATACAGTGTCATCCCGCGACTGTTTTGCATTATATGAAATGTCCAAAACACTATTTTAACTGTCCGAAATTAGGGGGAAAAAATGTTTTTAATCTCTGATAGTCAAAGCAAGCAAAAAAAATTGCATGTTAAATATGCATTAAAATTAAACAAAAGGTGTTTATGTGTAAGTCCACATATAAAAACATAATTCTCCTCTAAAAGTAAATCATATCTAAAGATGATACTTAAGATTTTTATTCTATTTAGGTCTCAATAAATCCAAATAAAAGATGCATGTACAAAAACACCTTTGGCCTTAAGAGGATAAATAAATAGAAAGACTCAAATAGTGCGATCTTAAAATCGAAAGACAGAAATTGCATGCATAGTTCAAGTTACAAAGAAACATGAATCTTTGCATGCAATTTATATGACTTTTTTATTTAAATTACATAGTGTAACAAATGCATTATATTGCACAACGCTCTAGATAATATAGTATTCAAGGAGCTGACATTCTTACCAAGTAACCAAGTAATGTTATTGTGTATATTGCTTATATATGTCCCAACCTGCACAATGAATGCTAGTAAATAGCTTCAAGTGAGTAAGTGTTTGGGTGTGTCCTGGTAATTCATCACAGTTGACAAATCAGGAAATGTCTGTGAAACAGGATTTTGCGGTCTACATCAAAGGGGAAAGAAAAAACAATGAATTATATTTTATGAAAACTATAAAGCATATTTTTCTGATCCATTATTGTGTCACAAATTCATGAATTTGTTTTGAAATATTAGAAAAATATTGGCTAAAAAACATGATATATGTTTTGTAATGTAAAATAATAGGATAGAGTGAAGGAGAAATCACATAATTCAAATTACAAAAAAGCATTTAAAAAAAGAACATTTGCATCTAATTTACATATTTTATTAACCCCTTAACTGTTTCCCCCACTTTTTAAACATAGGCATAAAAATAGCATGTTCAACTTAAATGATTGCCAGTCTTCAACACTTTGGTCCACAGATTTTAGCTTCATCTTATTTTAAGAAAGACACTTTTCGGATTGTACCCAGACTTCAAAAAGTAAAATAAAACTATGTAAATAAAAAATAAAATTTATTTATGTAAATAAAAAAATAAAAAAAATGTATATTGTACAAATATTTTACAAATTATATATTTACAAAATTATATATTTACAAAACCTTTTTGTAATGTGAAATTATAGAAGAGAGTGAGAGCGAAATTGCATAATTAAAGTTACAAAGAATCATTAAAAAAAAAATTGCATCTAATCTACATATTTTATTAGCCCCTAACATAATTTATTTTATTAAGCCCCCCAACCCCAAACGTCTAAAACATGTACATGAAAATGACATTTAAAAAAAGTGTTAATAAAAAATATGATATGCCTTTAAGTTTATGAAAATAATAAAACATTTATATTTTATTATATTACATAAAATATGAGTTTTACACAACCAGATTTAGCCCAAATTTGAAAGAAAAACAATGCTAAATATCTAAACAAATTATATTCCCAATTTGAAGTTGATACCTCAAACAAATGACCTTTCAGTAAAATTTTGTTTGGCCGCAGTACCAAATTTGACCACTATATAACATTCAGTTTACATTGGTGACCATACAAGTGCGCCCTTTATGTTTTGAGGAACCATATTTTTCATACTTTTGACAATATTTGTATAGTAGACATCAAATTCAAACCTTGGATTGAGAGTTTGGTGGTGTTTACCTCTAAAAAAAACATCTTAAAATGTTTTACATCTGGATTGCTGTAGCAAAGTAATGCTTTAGGACTATATTATCTATCAAAATCAGTCCCCGAAAATGTAAGCTAGAAATAAAGCTTTCAAATGATGTATAGTTTGTAATGATTGCTTAATGTTTAGACTCTATTATGATTTAAATATGTAACCTTAAATGATCCCACAGGTTGAAAGGTGACAGTAAATTAGATAGAAGCAGATTTTTCATCTATTACTCTTCTGATATAACAAAAAAAAGCTAAAAACAGTGGTAAAATATGTAATTAGAATAATTTCATGATTAGATTAGGATTTAAATGCAATAAAGTGACGAAAACGCAAGCAGTTTAGGGGTTAATTTAACCTACATTGTGGTATTATAAATGTATATGGGTTTTGTATGATATGCACTGTATAACAACACAATATAATGGCAATGTGTAACATTTTGATTCATTGGCTGGATACATTTTTATGATCTCGTTCATTTATTTTAGCATGATTTGTTTATCCTCCAGTAAGGTTAGATTTAGGGGTGGTTTGGGGACATGCCTCCTTTTAAAGATCATACATTTTCTTTTGGTATGATGATGTTGTGCATTAATGTTCAGATTAAACTAATGGAAAAAAACATACAGTAAATTTTCATACAAATAAAATCTTAAAAAATTAGCCCATTTTTTTCTCCGATACATTTTTTAAAAAAAATTTGTCGTGAGATCAGGCTGGATATACTGTGCAAGTAAAGTTAAACAAAATTGTGTATAATAATAATAACAATAAGTTTGACATGCTTTATTGAAGTACATAAAAAACAATAAATAATATATATTAAATAGACCATAAACAGTATATAAACCATAAGAGAAGCAGCTGTTACAAAATGACAGCAATAAAGTAACACATACAATATAAAAATATTGCTTTGTCATAATTTAGACGCATTTAAATCTTCATATTCCCACCCTACACTGTAAATGTTTGTAAATAACTGTGCAAAGTGAGTGAGTGTTCGGGTGTGTCTGGGTAATTCCTCAAAGTTGACAGATCTTAAACCGTTTGTAAAACAGGCTTTTACAATTAACAGACGAACAAACAATATTTTTAAATGGAAATAAAGTGTATTTTACGCCCTAGTTTGCAGTGTGACACTATTTATGACACTATATACAGTTGCATTCAATGTGAACTCTGTGCGTTTTGATTCAGGTCAAGCATCAAGCAGAAGAAAAGGCTGGAAAGAAGTTCACTGCTTTTACTGCCATTCTGTTCACCACACAGGTCGTGGCCGGGACCAACTATTTCATCAAGGTAAATGATGAAGAAGGAAATTTAAGGGGGAATTTTAGAGTTGCTGGTACATTTTGCTTCTCCTTTATAATAAACTTTTTATTATTTCTAAGACACAAAAACTTGAATGAATCCGTTTTCTGTAATATTACAAATTATTATCAACGTACCTCAAATAAATAATGTGTGTATATCTATTTAGGGACATTTTGTCTTAAAAATATGACTTTAAATTATAAATAGTGCTGTCAAAGATTAAGATTCACATTTAAAATAAAAGTTTGTTTTGACATTAGATATGTGTGTTACATTTATTTATTGTGTATATGTCATACGCACACATACAGTTGAAGTCAGAATTTTTAGCCCCCCTGTATATCTTTCCACCATTTCTATTTTTCTGATATGCGTTGGCAGGAGGCCGCAGGAGTGCCTTAGTGTCTCACCAGTGCTGATATGCAGCCATATCGCACTGCTATGAGTGTGATATTGCGTTTATACAACAGTTCAACAGCACAATCGTGTATATAAAAAAGAAAATCAAACACGGAGAGTCTAAAAACCCTTTTGTATTAGGAACTACTTTCTTCCACCATTCATTCACATCTGCAGCTGACGTCAGAACAGCAGACTAATTTACCAACATCATATTAGAGCTAGTGTTTGAATGACTCGATATAGCGTAATGTCTAAAGTGATGAAAAACAGCTGGTTTTGCTCACAATTTCAGATTATGAGGCTGAACGTGACATGAAATGCCATCAGTCTACAGAAATGCAGTGTTACAGTCTACAGTATTTCTATGTTACAATCAGAATATCACAATAATTAACCCTGAAAAAAGCAGCGCAATCACTACCAGACAAGGAAAAACGCTAAACACGTGCGGACATTGCTTTTTTCTTTCTGCCAACACGACACACATTTCTGATATGCCAGTCCCATCTCACACTCAATACACTACAGTTATATGGTATAAATACAGCACTACAACATGCAAAAGAGAGATCGACGTAGAATATCACCTAACAGTATAATAATGATTTGATCAGCTGTAGTTATTCTTGTAAGGGCTTATTATGCGGTCCTGTCGCTATCTTGTGGATAGATAACGTCAAACGTCTTTGGTCAGCTCAGTATGGCAGTTTAATGGCATCTCGGAAATTATAAATGTTTAAAATAGGCACTATCCTTATAAATAAACTGCATAGTTGCAATCTAAACAGCTACATTCTCGACTAAATAAGCCTCAAAAGTACATTTATGTTATCTAACAGCAACAATATTTGTCTAACTGTACAGTGTCTCTCTGCTTGTTGCTGTATGTGGGCGGAGTATATATATATATATATATATATATATATATATATATATATATATATATATATATATATATATATATATACACACAACAGTTCTGTCTGGTTCTCGAATCTGATTGGCTGATAGCCGTGATATATTTAAGTAATATCAGCACCCGTACAGCCTCTTTACCCTTTGTGTATTACTCCGCCCACATACAGACAGCAACAAGCAGACACTACAGATCTAAAGTTTAAAAGATGCTTGCTCAGCTGTTTAACTGTCAGCTTATGATTTAAATCCAACGCGGAAGAAAGTAGTTCCTCATACAAAAGGGTTTTTGAGACTCTCCAAGTTTGATTTTGTTTTTATATACACAGTTATGCCGTCAAACTGTTGTATAAACGTAATACACACTCGTAGCAGTGTGATATGGCTGTATATCGACACTGGTGGGGGCACTAATCATGCACGCACGCACGCCTCCCACTATTGCTGATATACAGCCATATCGCACTGCTACTCGTGTGATATTGCGCATATATATATATATATATTTATATATATATATATATATATATATATATATATATATATATATATATATATATATATATATATATACATGCACGCACACACACACACACACACACACATATATATACACACACACATATATATATATACACACACAGTTGAAGTCAGAATTATTATCCCCCTTTTGATTATTATTTTCTATTTTAAATATTTCCCAAATGATTTTTAAGAGAGCAATGACATTTTCACAGTATGTCTGATAATATTTTTTCTTCTGGAGAAATTTATTTGTTTTATTTCGGCTAGAATAAAAGCAGTTATTAATTTTTTAAAAACTATTTTTTGGAACAAAATTATGAGCCCCTTTAAGCTAATTTTTTTTTCAATAATATAAAGAACAAACCTTTGAAATAACTTGCCTAATTACTCAAACCTGCCTAGTTCACCTTATTAACCTAGTTAAGCCTTTTAATATCACTTTAAGCTGTATAGAAGTGTCTTGAAAAATACCTAGTCTAATATTATTTACTGTCATCATGGAAAAGATAAAATAAATCAGTTGTTAGAAATAAGTTTTTTAAACTATTATGCTTAGAAATGTGCTGAAACAATCTTCCCTCCATTAAACAGAAATTGGGGAAAAAAAATAAACAGGGGCGCTAATAACACAGGGGGGCTAATAATTCTGACTTCAACTGTATATAAAATTGAGATGATTTCGTATGTCAGTGGATGATGTGCATAAAATATAATAAACAAATTGTAAGCATAGATAAATAGAATAAAGAAGAAAAATAATAAATGAAATAGTATAGGCTTTCTATTTGAAAAAATGAAAACGTGATCATGTCTTACACACAAATGGTTTGAATTTGCTTGAAATCGTATAGTCACAAGCCTTAAAAACACAAGCTAAATTAAAAACATTCACTCTATTGGGGTTAAACTTTACAATGACTCCACAATGTCCTGAACTCAAGTGTTTTTTGTTTATTTACGGTTGTGAATTGCATTATGGGATGTTGTGCTCTCCTCTGTCGATTTTTAATGTTGACAATTCAACTCTAAAGTTTACCAAAGTGACTTTTATTGACATTTGATTTAAATAATATAATGTATTCGACATAATATCTAGAGAAATAAGTCTGTGGGATAACAGAAAATGTGCTGCAGTTTATCACAAGGTTTCTGTAGCGTAATATACAACACCAACACAGACAATATAGCACTGCAAACTATTACAAATGTTTAGAAGAGTCACTTTTTTCCAACTACTCAAGGTTAAAAGTTGTTGGAGGAAAGATCAATCTCCCATAATCCAACTCAAATAAAGAATAAATAAAAACATGAATCACAAAATTTGGAAAACTGCTCATTTACAGATATTTCTTTGCACATAATGACTCATAAGCGTGTCATAAAGACTGCCATGTTGCAGATTACATATTGTGTTAACAATTCTAGCTGAAACAGTGTGATTTATTTCTTTCTTTCTTCAGGTCAATGTGGGAGGAGATCAGTTTATTCATCTGAGAGTTCACAAACCGCTTCCTCACGCTGGAGATAAAGTACAGCTGCAAGGCGTTCAGGTGTCGAAAAGTTGTCAAGACCCCATCCATTACTTCTAAACAAACCCTCATTGGTGGATCTTAAAGCGACAGTGCACCCAAAATATGAATCCCTCTATTAATACACTATTTACAGTATTACTATTTACTCTATTAGTACACTTTTTACAGTATTTACTATGTACACTCAAGTGTCTCCAAACCTTTATAAGTTTATTTCTTCTGTTGAATGCTAAAGAAGGTAGTTTGAAGAATGATTGATTAAAACCTGTAACCATCGACTTCCACAGTAGGCAAAATAAATACTATGAGTTTCTTTCACCTGTTAAATGCTAAAGAAGGTCATTTAAAGAATGCTTAAAACCTGTAACCATTAACTTTCATTGCTGGAAAAATAAATAATATGAGTTTCTTTCATCTGTTAAACTCTAAACAAGATAGTTTGAAGAATGCTGAAAACCTGTAACCATTGACTTCCTTAGTAGAAAAAAAAAATACAATGAGTTTCTTTCATCTGTTAACGCAAAAGGAGATAGCTTGAAGACTGCTGAAAACCTGTAACCATTGACTTCCATTGAGGGAAAACAAATACTGTGGGTTTCTTTCATCTGTTAAACGCAAAAGATGGTTTGAAGAATGCTTAAAACCTGTAACCATTGACTTTTTTATATAGGACAAACAAATACTATGGGTTTCACTCATCTGTTAAATGCAAAAGGAGATAGTTTGAAGAATGCAGAAAACCTGTAACCATCAACTTCCATAGTTGGAAAAACAAATACTATGATAGTCAATGGCTACCGGTTTCCAACATTCTTCTGTAAATCCTTCTTTGAGTAAATAATGACAGAGTTTTCATTTTTGGGAGCACTGTCTCTTTAAATGTTTCTCATTCATGCACACCAATATGCCATACAGTATGAGGAGTTTGTTTACATGTGTGATATACTCTTAACTAATGCTGTTACAAAACCTTTATTAAATTCTGCAATGTTAAAATGAAGCAATTCATTTGAGATTTCCAGTGCCTGTACTGTACAGTCGATGAGTTTTCTAAAACCAGCACGTCACATGCTCAGATGCTGCACTGTGGTGAAACAATTGCACACGAATATGACTCATCATTCCAAAATCTGTTTTATAAATGCCTCTTCTAAAATAAAGGGAAATGGATTTTCAAATTACACAATTTGTGTTTGCTTTATTTACACCCTAATGACTCAATGTCGATACTTTTCAATTCAAGTTTATTTGTTCAGCTCTTTTCACATTAATTATTGTTTTAATTATTGCATTACAATTCAGAAAGGTTAAGGTTATTACTAGTGACCAAAATTATTAGGTACTAATACTAAAAGCTTTAACTGTTAATAGCCATTACTTACTAGTTAAAGTTATTATGTATAAACATTGTTAACCAGCAGGTATAGTATATAGGTGATATCTCTGTGTCCATGTTCAAGGAAGTGATCCACTACCAGATGAAGCAGAACTTTTCATTTTGAATGGCCTGGAAAAAACAAACATTACCTTGTTAATTCCACAAATGGCCTTGTGCTGCCAAAGATTTTAAAATGTTAGGATGTTTAATAGTAATAGTAAAATATTTCTATATTTTACTTTCACTTTGCATTTTAATTTTAAATTTTAATTATTGTATGTTTTTTTGTCTTTATATATATATACAGTTGAAGTCAAAATTATTAAATTGAATTATCATTACCTGATGGACTGCAACAGTAACACTTTTTTTTTTTGATCATCCAAAATAAAGCCTTTTTTTTTTGGAGTCTTATCTGTATGCTTATGCTATGTTTTAGGGGATATGAAGTACTTTTTTTCACACCAACACAGGGAGAACATGCAAACTCCACAGAAAAATGCTTCTGACCCAGCTGGGACTTAAACCAGTGACCTTCTTGCTGTGAGGTGACAGTGCTAACCACTGTCACTGTGACGCCCCTAAAAGCAAGCATTAAATATGTTAATAAAATCAACAGCATTATACAGAAATGGAATAGGAGTCACTAATGAAAAATTCTTATTTATTATGTCTTTATTTATTAAAGTTATTATTTTACTAACCATGTATAATAAAAAAAATTACTAACCCGTCATCTAAAATCTTAAAATGATAAAATAGCCTATTATTTTATTCATGGCTAGTGTTTGATTCAATTGATTGACATCCTAGACAATGAGGCCTTTACTTCGCCTGACTGAGCTTGTGTTTATAGCATGCAGCACTGCAATAGGTAGCACAAAAACTGTCTCTGATCCGGGAGAGAACTTTACCAACAGCTGCATGCACTGCTGAAAGACTTTTTTTCTGCTGTGCATCGAATAAAGACACGCTTGACATCATCGATGTCCACAATCATATAGCTACATCTTACATCCATGAAACACGAACTTGTGGACTCTTTGAACAACGAGGAAAAAAACTGCACTTCAGTCAAGCCAGATGGCTTGTTTTGTAATTTATTGCCAGCTACAGCACCTATAGAAAAATACTCTTTTTTATTTAACTTGATGCATTTGTTATTTAATGTTAATAAAATCCTGCAGGCGTCCCCTGCTGGTAACTATTGCATTGATCTGACACAAATTTGCTGAGGATCAAGTGAGAGTTGGACCCGGTTTTTCAAAAGTAATCCACTAGAATTTTGGATAAGGGATTGGATAAAATCTTGACAATGGGTTTTTCAAAAGAAAAAAAGGATTACCTAATTGGATTAGATCACACAATCCAATCTTGGTTTTGATCCGGATCAAACCTTTAGGTTGGGATTTTCAGACCTTTTTTTGTAGGATTTAGATCACTTTGATCCAAAAAAACTGGATTAAACTGACCCCATCAGAAGGATGGAGAGCTGGTCTCTCCACATCAGATGAGGACATGGGCGTAAATCCCGGGGGGGACATGTCCCCTCCCATTCGAGGGTTGTCCCCCCCCAAAAAAAAAATATATATATATTTTAAAAATCCTCTCAATTGTGAAAAATATATGTATATCTATACCTAAAATAATTTGGTAAGTAGAAAGAAAACCGCATTCATCATTTAAAATGCATTTAGAAACAGTTGAGTTCCCCCTCTCCTTCCTCAGAGTGGTTCGGTCCACTGCGTGATTTCCCCAGCTCTTCTCAGTTACCGTACGTTCACACCAAAAAAAAAAAAAAAAAAAAACGTACGTTCACACCGAAAGCGGCGAGAGCGTCCAAGGTCGCTCTGGCCGCCCTGGCGACAACGCTGTCTGCCTTCAGCTTCTGCGGCGAGAGCGTCAAAACTCGCTACATTGATCTAGTATTTAAAGGAGCCGTTGCAGCATATCAGTTACATTCCTGCATAAAACATGTTTCTAGCGTGAAAATGTTGCGCACTTCTTATTAAATTCATACAACAATGGAAGATCAAGGTGCGTGTATTGTGGCTTTGCTCTATTTATCCAATATGTGTCAATATGTCAGAAATATCCTGAAGCAGCAGTACTGTTTTGTACTGTCACGTTGCGTGAGATTCCCGCTTTTTTAAGATAAATTTATATAACATTAATGAACATCAGTAACTTGCCAGTAACTTATTTAATGTATGTTCCATTAGGAAAAAAATTTAAATAATTGGAAATCCGGCGACCGCAATAATCAAACCCTTGGGAACAACTGTGGTCGGAACCAAAGTTCACAGGTCTGTGTTCTCTGAACTGCTATCAAGCGGTGGACGTCTTCATTCTGATTGCTTGCCGCCGAACCGCGTCATAGCTCATTACCATAAAGTTGACTTCATTTCAACTCTCCTCGACGCTCACGCCGGCGAAGACGCGCCGCGCTGCTCCTCGCCGCTTATCGCCGCCGGCTCTCATTGAAAATGAATGACTTCCGGATACTTTGACGCTCTCGCCGCTTTCGGTGTGAACGTATGGTCACACAAGCACACGTCAGGTGTGCGGCTGCAGCCATGGCTGAGTAAATGTTGAATTTCAGAAAGTAAGTAGGGGATTTTATCCAACTTAAATGAAGTGATTCTCTTCAATTTAGTTAATAAAGACTCGTTCATAATTTTTTTGCAGCAAAAATGCTGATTATCAATGTAATTGTCCACGAATCTGCTGTATTAGCGGTAAAAAGGACTTATCTAGTTAGCGTTAGGTTGTTGCAACCTATGTGTAGTTTGTTGATATGAAAAATGGAGACAGTTATCAGGAACAATAGGCTTACTTTATTTTAGCTTTCACGTGCTTGGCTGCTCATAACATCACTAACTTGTACAACCACCCGGATAGGGAAACTGTGTTCTTCCGGGCACCGGAAAGACCATATATGAACATAGCAGTTATCTACATCCCCTTTCTTTAGTTTTTTTTTTTTTTTCCTCTAAGAGAATACTTTTACAACTTTACAAATGTCTTGGTAACTTATAGAAATAGCTAAACTTGGATTGCAACTGAAAATAACAATAAATAAACTATCAGAATTACTCTATGCAATAATATGTTCTTTATGTTGAATTTTTAACAACATTTAGTCAAAGTACTTTGGATTAGGCTTTGAAACCCGACCATATCTAGTACGATAAGGCAACTTTTGATCAGTTGGCTCAGGTGGAATGTTCTCTTCCGTACGCACAGCATCTTTAGGTGGGCTGTTGCTGTCTGGCATAGAATGAAGTTGTGACAACAAGTCCTCCAGATCGGCCTGTCTGCAGTGTGGTAGTGGTTCTTTTACAGGAAGCAGATGTCGACAATTTCTCCTGTACTCTTTGCCATCGGACTCCACAATATACGATCTGGGCTTGGCAAGAGGGGTTCTGACAACTCCAATTTTGTCGTGTCCTTTTGTTGTTTGCATCCTTACTACTTGGGATTCATGTAGTGGGGAGAGCGGTTTGCTCTTTTTGTCGTAGGACATTTTTTGCATTTGTCTCTTTTTCGAAAGTTGTGTTTTTACCTTCACTGTGTCCTTCGTCCTTGGTTTCAGCATCTGTTTGCTGATTGGCAAATTGGTACGTGTTACCCTGGACATCAGTCTCTGTGCTGGTGAACCCAGTATCTTATCCCGAGGAATGTTGCGGATGTTTAGCAAATTCAAATACAAGTCCGTCCCATCCCTCTTGGTAGTTTCAAGCAGGCGCTTCGCACTACGAACAGCTCTCTCTGCGAAGCCATTCACCTGAGGGTATTCAGGACTACTAGTGATGTGACAAAAGTCCCATGAACTTGCAAAGTCTCTGAAAATCTGGCTTGTGAACTGCGTGCCATTATCGGTGATAAGCTTTTGGGGAATGCCATGCACAGAGAAGTGCCTTTTTAATTTGCTGATGATGTTTTGTGAGGATATGTTTGTAAGTGAATTTATCTCAAACCAGCCAGAGTATGAATCAACTAGCACTAGGTACTGTTGGCTGTTCCATCCCCAACACTGAGCTCATCCCTGAAAGGAAAGAAGGGTTTCAATTGCACTGGAACACTTTGAATTTTTCTTGGCCAACCATGCCTAATGGTGTTACATAGAATTTGCAGAGAGCTGTCTTTTTCAGTGTGTTCTCTGAGCTCTTGTAGCCGGTTGACTGAAATCATCTGAACAGCCAAGACATCAAACTCCTCCTCATCATTTTTTGTTGTCACCTTTCTGGGAGCACGTGACAGAGTGTCAGCCAGGTAAAGCTGTTTTCCTTTTTTGTAGGTAAGGGTCAAATCGAACTTGTGCAGCTTCAGTATCATTCGCTGTAGTCGTGCTGGAGCTGATTGTAGAGGTTTGTTCAGAATTGTAACAAGGGGCTGATGGTCTGTTTCCACCAAAACTGGTTTTCCATAGATATAATCGTAGAACTTTTGACAGGCAAAGACCACAGCCAATAGCCTTTTTCTCGATTTGTGCATATCTCATTTCAGTTTCAGTGAGAGTGCGTGAGGCATAGCTAATAGGCTGATCATCCTGTAAACATGCTGCGCCCAATCCATATTGAGAAGCATCACACGTGATAGTTACAGGTTTGCTTACATCAAAATACCTCAGCACTGGTGGGAATGTGATGCACTTTTTTAGCATGTTAAATGCCTCCTGCTGTTGATGCGACCAGCACCAAGCTACGTCCCTGTGGAGCAGCTGTCGTAGTGGTGTTGCCAGTTCACTAAAATTTGGAATGAATTTGCAGAGGTAGTTAGCCATGCCCAAAAAACGTTGCAAAGCAGCTTTGTCACTTGGTGGTTGCATTTCTGTTATGGCCTGTATTTTGGCTGGGTCTGGTTTTAATCCTTGTTCTGTGAACAGATGGCCCACATAACTGACTTCTCTGAGCTTGAACTTACACTTCTGTGGGTTGAGTTTTAGATTCACCTGCCGTGCCCTGTTTAGAACCTTCTTTAAGTTTTCATCATGCTCTTTTTTCCCCTTTTCCTCCGACGATGATGTCATCTACAATTATGGCACATGGAAATCCTGCAAAGATCTGTTCCATTGCCCTCTGGAACACCTCAGATGCCGAATTAATGCCAAAAGGCATGCGCAAAAAACGATATCTGCCAAATGGAGTTACAAAAGCAGTGCAAAGGGAGGACTCGTGATCTAACTTAATTTGCGAGAATGAGCTTTTAGCATCAAGCACTGAAAAGACATTGGCATTGGACATTTGTGAAGCTACCTCTTCTACTGTGCGCATGGGATGGTGAGGGCGCATGAGGGCTTCGTTTAGATCCCGTGGATCTATGCATAAACGAATCTTGTCAATGTCTTTCTTATGTGTGGCAACCATTGAGGACACCCACTGTGTGGGCTCTGAAATGGGTGTTATTACCCCCAGCTTTGTCATGTTTTTTAATTCAACTTCCACTTTATCCCGCATCGCCACAGGTATTCGGCGAGGGGGGCGGAGCACAGGAGTAATGTCCGGGTTAATCTTCATCGAATATGTCACTGGTAAGGTGCCTAGCTTATCATCAAAGAGGTCAGCATATTCTGTAAATATTTCTTGTGGCAAATTTGGATTTTTGTTGAGATCAATTCCATGCACTTCTTCCTTAAGGGATATCAAGTCCATTTTTAAACAGTCTGGTAGGCCCAGCAATGATTTGACATTTTTATCAACTACGTGAAACTCCAACATATGTGATTTTTGTTTGCTAGTTCAGCATTGCATCATCACCGTTCCTTGTGTTTATATGCATGTGTGGCGTTCCATAAGCCACTAATGTTGTTTTTGACTTTTCCTGGATTTTCTCGTCATGTCTCAGTGTTTGGTATGTCTCAGTTGAGATGACATTACACTTTGCTCCGGTGTCAATTTTAAGCTCAAGTGGCTTGCCATTTACTGTCAGGCTGCAATGTATTTCTTGCTTGTTTATCCTGTTATGACTAACTGCATCTATTTCACTGGCACCCAGACACAGTCCATCGATATGAAATGACTCTTCGCTACTGTCTGTGTTTGCATCAGTGATTTGATGAATGGATTTGAAATTGTCGTATGACGCAGATTTGCATTGGGACATGAAATGATTAAACTTTTTACAACGGTGACATTGTTGTCCAAAAGCTTTGCATTGATCACGTTTTGCTGGATGATTTCCACCACAATTTTTACAGTTGACAATGTTCTTTGTCCCACTCATGTGTTTTCGCTGCTGGTGCTCAACTGCCTTTTTTCTCCCCTTTGCATTGAAGTGTATTGCGTCGATGCTTGCAAGCCCGCTTTCGTGTGCTGTTCGGTCAATTCGCTGATTTGGCGTATCTTAATCGCTTTTGTAAGCGTCAGATCACTTTCTCTGAGCAGCACTCTTCTCACGCTATCATTGTCTATGCCACACACTAGTCTGTCTCTGATTAATTCGTCTGTGAGGGCACCAAAGTTACATGTTTTTGCTTTATTTCTAAGTGTACTCACATAAGATTCGATAGTTTCTCCTGGTTTTTGATTCCTGGTATTAAATGAATGTCTCTCCATCGTCACATTTGTCTCCGGATTACACACTTCTCTGAATTTCCGTTTTAAACATTCTGGATCCTCTCTTGACTCCGCTGGCGTGATTACATCTTGACCATCGGCTGCCAGTGACGCTGGAGCGTATGTAAACGAACGCTCTCTCTCGATCGCCTCTGGTCCCGCAAGATTGAGGAGTATGTAGGCTTTGTTTTTTTCTGGCTTATCGCTGTGAGCTGCGGCGATGAATATGTCGAATTCCAATTCGAATTTTCGCCAGTTTTTAGCTATATTGCCATCGAATATCAGCGGGTCTGGTCGGCGAAATCCCTCGGCCATTATTTCTTCTTTACTTCTGACACCATGTAGTTTGTTGATATGAAAAATGGAGACAGTTATCAGGAACAATAGGCTTACTTTATTTTAGCTTTCACGTGCTTGGCTGCTCATAACATCACTAACTTGTACAACCACCCGGATAGGGAAACTGTGTTCTTCCGGGCACCGGAATGACCATATATGAACATAGCAGTTATCTACACTATGGTTGCAACGCCAAAGCCGTTTCCCATGCATTGTTTTATTTGTGACGACTTGGCATAATGTTAACTTAACATTAACGACCACAATTAGCATATTGTTTAGCTCTGTATTTGCTAAATGAGCACTGTGCTACGTCCAGTCTAACCCCACTGTATTTTTGTATCATCAGTTTCTATTCCGTTCTTAAGTGACTCAATTAATTTGAAATAAAAAATGTCCTTGTTTTTATTGTTGTGATTATTTTTATGATAGTTTTACATTCTTTATGTAAAGCACATTGTTTATAAAATGTGTTACAGTATAAATAAACCTGCCTGGCAGTGTCATGCATTGTATAAAATGACAGAGAAAATGGACATAAGATCATTTTTCAGTGCAGCTAAACGCCAAGTACAAAAAGTTCACATATTAAGCAATTTGGCTTTAAGAATGAGTGCTTATGAAAATACTAATGTCACAATATTAATCACAGGCAAAGGAGAAAGAAATGATGGAGGAACAGGCAGAGCAGGGTCAGTCAGATGTACAGTGGCAGGTAAGGGTGTTGTGCTTCATTGAAGGGATAATGACAATTCTTATGGGGAGTGAACAATTTTTTAAAAAATATTTTTGGAGTTGTGGCTGTTTAGCAGATGAACTTCACAGGCTCACCTATTTACAATGTGATCTGTCAATTTAAGAAGTTTAATGTAAACTATTTATTTTAAGTATGGAAAATATATTTTCCTGCATTTATTCTGCTTCAGGAGTCTGTAAACAAAACAACAAACAATGCAAGAAATAGTTTTGATGAAAAATTTGCTTTATCTTTGAACCTGATAAAAACGTATAAAAAAAAATCATAATGACGTAGTCTCCATGCTATAATAATAATAATGAAACTATTTTTAACTGCGGGGACATATCTTTATTAGTACAATTCGGCTGTATTATTTGTGTCCCCTTCAAAAAACTGCTGGAATGAAATTTTGTATTTATTGTCCCCCCCCCTACTGTTAAATCAGATTTACGCCCATGGATGAGGAAGTGAAATTATTGTGGAGGTTTTGACATCAAGTCTTTTTTTATTTAATACATCTGTATTTGAAACTTATTATAAATATCATCAATGTACAGTGATCTCAGATGAGTGGACTGCTGGAAGAGGATGGAGTGGGTTTTTTCTTGTTTTTAGTTTTTTTTAATGTGTGTGTTTTCATTGCAAATAAAAATTAAATTATATTGACCCCACACTGGCTATTCTACTTGTTGCTCTTTACATAGACCTATCTATAGTTCTACATTATCCAGATCAGATTGATCCAATCCGATGTTGCTTTGACAAACTGGCTCAAAAAGTAAGCTGGATTACGTGATCACGGATCACAAAAACAGGATTACTAAATCCGGATTAATTTTATCCCATTAAAAATCCCATTATATCCCATTATTTCCATCCCAGCACACTGACTGATCAAACTGACTGATGCTTGTTCTTGAAAAATCAGCTGAAATATAGCCACCCCATACACTAGAGCAGGGGTCACCAATCCTGGTGCTGGAGGGCTGGTGTCCCTGCAGGGTTTAGCTCCAACTTGCCTCAACACACCTGCCTGGATGATTCAAGTATACCTAGTAAGACATGATTAGCTTGTTCAGGTGTGTTTGATTAGGGTTGGAGCTAAAATCTGCAGGACACCGGCCCTCCAGGAACAAGTTTGGTGACCACTGCTCTAGTGTAATGACTTTTGCTGCTTGTTCAAACCACTTATTTAAAATGAGCTGAATCAACACAGTTCTTAAGGTTTTTTGGGACAACTTTATTGTTTAATGAACAAGGAATTGTGTGAAACAGTATTTTTACACTATAAAAGCAGCTTGCATTTAGAATTTTTTCTTGCATTCGCTTGGTAATCGAATACATTTAATCACAAATTTAGTTTTCTTCAAAAAAAGATGGTATTACAAAATTTGTTGGCATGATTTGAATGAAATACCCAGAGCATCATGACAAAGATTAATGATCAAACTAATGCACTGATTACAAACAGAGGCTTTAACAATTTGTAGATTAACACAGACCAGCAGTTTCATACGGAGAGTGATGATTTCTGAAGAGACATTTAACCCAGTTATCCCAACAGCACAATACTGACAGCTGTCATGGGGCTGGAATATTGTTGTGGACCAAGAGCACTCAAAACACACGCCAGACCACCAGAAGAGATGAGTAAGAGTTGAAGAAGTTCCTCTATACAGTATGGCAGATCACTCCGTGTGCCTGCACGCTCATTCTCTGGATGATTAGAAGGGGACCAAAGTTTCAGTAAATGTTTTGGGGAACAGGGTTCCTTTCACAGTCAGTTCCCCTTGAGGGCTGGTAGGAGCCTGATATATCAGTGCATGAACACACATATCTTCCCCAACATACACCTGAGCAGAGAGAGAGAAATCACCATGTTTAATATAAACAAACACTTGTTTAATATGAGCAAACACTTTAGCAGTGATGGCTGGGCATTCTGCAATGCGTTTGGGTGGAAAACAAATGTCATTCATTCATTTTCTTTCGGCTTAGTCCCTTATTTATTATAGTTTTCCACAGCGGAATAAACCACCAACCTATCCAGCATATGTTTTACGCAGCAGATGCCCTTCCAGCTGCAACCCAGCAAAGGGAAACTCTTTCATTCACACACACACACTCATACATTACGGCCAATTTAGTTAATCAATTCGCCAATAGTGCATGTGTTTGGACTGTGGGGGAAACCGGAGCACCCGGAGGAAATCCACGCCAACACGGGGAGAACATGCAAACTCCACACAGAAATCCCAACTGACTCGAACTAGCGACCTTCTTGCTGTAAGACCACAGTGCTAACCCCTGAGCCACCGCGCTGCCCTTAAAACAATTTTTCAAAATGTAAAAAAACAATTCTGCTAATAAACTTAATAGCCATAAATTTGCAAGTCAGTTGTATTTTAACTTTTATTGAAAATCACGCCTGTTTAAGACTCACTGCCACCGTCAACTTGACTGTTCACAATCCATAAAATATAAGCAAAAATACTTGCCTTGACCAAGTAGTGTGTTCCATGTCCAGACTGAGACATGAAGAGCAAAGGAATGAAAACATCAGAACTGATTTTAATCTTCTCCTTTATTGATTCCCTCACCTGAATAACAGATTAATAAAATCATTAACACTTCATAGTAACAATCTCTTTATTAACATTTCGTCACCTTAGAATTATAAGGTTCTGTCAGCGTTCTGAATGATTTTGAGATATTGAGCTTCAAAGTTTTTGCATTCCATACAGCAAACAACATGTGTGTAACAGTTCTCTTTCATACATTAACATGACAGAGACCCTAAGGGTTATCTAAATGTAAACTATCAAAGTTCTTTTACATTTGCAAATTGGAGTAAAAAAAAAACAGGGTAAATGCAGATAGAACCTTCTCAAAAGTTCTCTGAAAAGTCATTTTCCACTTGGATTTATAGGTTCTATCTGCCAGATCATTTATTGAAGCATTACTTTTCAAGAAATACAATCAAAAATATATAGAAACTGGTGTTGTAACAATATGTTGATGCCTGGGAAAGTTAAACTTTTGCTTTCTAAAGCATTTATTTCATGTTTTAGGATGAATATTTTTTCTTTTTCAAATTAAGCATACAAGGCTTATGTTTTTTTAAAGTGCAGCTGTTAATTTTATCCAATTAATATGTTCATATTTATGACAGTTTATGCTTTATATGAATTACTGAATTATATTTATTGAATTATATGCCCCATGAATTAAGTTAAGTATTTGCCCTTCAAGGCTTAACATCAAATTTAAAGACTTTAAAAGAAAACAGACGATAACCAAGTGAATTTATTATACACTGAAAAGTGTTTCACTGACTATATGTAAACAAATAAATATATTTCACATTTAATACATACATTTTTTAATATTCATTTCTTTTTCAACAATGTAAAATTTAACATCTCAGTGTCGGCTATGTGGTGGCGCAGTGGGTAGCATGAAGGGTGCTGGTTCCAGCCTCGGCTGGATCAGTTTGCATTTCTGTGTGGAGTTTGCATGTTCTACCCGTGTTTGCGTGGGTTTCCTCCAGGTGCTCCGGAAACATGTGGTACTGGTGAATTGGCAATAGTGTATGTGTGTGATTGACTGTGTATGGGTGTTTCCCAGTGATGAGTTGCAGCTGGAAGGGCATCCGCTGCGTAATACGTATGCTGGAAAAGTTGGTGGTTCATTCTGCTGTGGTGACCCCTGATTAATAAAAGGACTACGCCGAAAAGAAAATGAATGAATGAATCAATCTCAATGTCAAGAAATGCTTCTAATTCATCACATTTACACACATCTCAAATTTGTGTGGTCGTGGTGCATTATTTAGCCGACTCTGATTTAGTGTGATTTTGTCTTTCTGGTGTTTCCTGCTGTCAATGGAGCAGTCCGGAGAAATGACAAAGAAAGCTGATCCTGATTGGTCCTCGTGTGTGCATTAAAATGCTGATTGGCTCACAGAAAGAAGCTTATAGAGTCAAGCTAGAGTTCGACTTTGTAGATAAAACCTTTTTGTTTTTCAAATAAAAGTCTTAAAATGTAAACAACTTATGAAAAAGCATCACATAATGTAAATAAGACATCATTTAATAAGAATATGTCAATAACTCATTTTTGACAAAAATGTCAGACAGAACCTTATAATTCTAAGGTGACGATTTGTTAAACACATAAGTAAGCATGAACTAATGTTAATAAATGCTGCAGAAGTATTGATTAATGTTAATTAAAAAGAAAACTTCGAAATGGTATGAGGGTTGCACATCAGTTTGGACGAATTTTGAAAAAAAAAAAGTGTTAATTCACTGTGATTATTTATCTGAATTTATTGCAAAAAGGAACTTTTAAATAAGTGAAAAGCTTTAAAAAACACACAAAGAGCACCAGGTTTACTGCCTGTAATAAATATTAAAGTTTACAAACGTCTTGTAGCCTACCTCAAGGCATATTTGTATCACTGGCAGGCTGACGTACGATACAGATGACCATCCTGCTGAACTTGACATTATTGCTGATGGATGAGTGAGCAGAAGTGTAGAGTCTTCAGTCAGTCTGTCCACCAGGATGATCTTACTGCACTTTTAAAGCTGTCAAGATCACATGACCTGAAGAAATGTGGGCGGTGAACTGAAGTTTAATACTTTAGACATTTATTCAAATCATTATTCAGCCATGATGTTTAAGCAAAAGCAATGATTCAATTATCAATTCAACTTTATTTGTATAGCACTTTTACAATGTTGTCAGGCCAAGTCCAATTTATTTGTAATTATTGTGTTATAAAGCTGTTCAATAGGTTTCCATTTTGTTCCATTAAAAGATCTGATTTTTACAGTATATTAGACGCCACGGCTCTTGTCTGTATAGAATTTACACTGTGAAAATAATAATAATTATTATTATTAACAAATTAATATTATTTTAGGAGTGTATTATAGTGTATAAAATAGATTATTAACATTTAGACATACATTAAGTTTTTATTTTAATCCGGTTTTATTATTAACTATAATTGAATTTAGGCAGCATGCACGGATGTTCAGTGGTTAGTACTGTGCCCTCACAGCAAAAAGGTCACTGGTTCAAGTCTCGGCTGGGTCAGTTAGCATTTCTGTGTGTAGTTTGCATGTTCTCCCCGTGTTAGTGTAGGTTTCATCCAGGTGCTCCAATTTCCCACACAGTCCAAACACATGTGCTGTAGGGGAATTGATTAACTAAATTGGCCGCAGTGTGTATATGTGTGAATGAGTAGGTATGGGTGTTTCCCAGTACTGGGTTGCGGCTGGAAGGACATCCGCTGCGTAAAACATATGCTGTTTGGTTCATTCCACTGTGGTGACTCCTGATGGATAAATGGACTAAACCCAAAGAAATTGCATTTGCATTGCATTTGACTTTATTAGTTTTACTCCAATTTGCATTCACATATTTATTTATTTAATTCAAATGATTATTATTTGTAGAAATATTCAGATGGTTTTGCTAACCTTGTTTTTGCACAAACATTATGTAGGGGATCAACCTACGTTTTAATATCGATCAGGGGTTTATTAGCTCATTTCAATGAATCGGATCCTGAAGATTCGAGTCATTGATTCGACTCAATTGAGTCAGATTGAATCAGATTAAAAGATTCACACTTTATCTACTATTTGTCCCGCAAATAGAAGACATCGTATCTTACCAATCTTGTTAATATTATTTACGTGGCCAACGATAATAACATAACACAGTATTGGATGATCTTTTAGCAAGGTAACAAGATCTACAGCTCGAGGCAATGACTTAGAAGCACATAAACAAGAACACAGTTCTTACAAAATGAGTACAAAGATTTATTGAGCTACACTACGATACATGAAACTAACTACGTAATAAGCAAACAACAAACAAACGCACACACACATTCACACATACACACAGAGGTAGTTCAGAGGATGCAATATGAGTTGACAACGTCCCAAATTAATTCTAATACTTCTTGCAAGATCTTAGAATAACACCTGAGAAACCACAAAAGCAGAGATATGGCTTATCTTTAACTGCTTAAGATCAATCTGCACAAGATCAGCAAGAGACAACATTAGTTTGTGTTACTTGCGCCCCTTTTGCTGAAGTCGAATCTCCCTCGCCGGCTGGCCTTGGGGAAACACGGTGCTCCTGATTGGGTGGTTTCTCGCTTCAATGACGTCTTTGGGATTCACTCGCTCGTGAATGGCTGTTGTCCTGGGTTACCGAGGTGACAGACTGCTGAGAGTCGGTTTGCGGAAGTTCGTGCAGCTTCGGGAGTCCCGAAACTTAAGAGGTTTGCGTGGAAGTTCGTAGTAACCCAATCGCGTGGCGGCGCGGTGTCCGGGCAGGCGAAAGGGGGCAGAGAGCAAAAGCATGCGCAAGCTAGCTGATGCAAAAAGCAAAGTTTCTTTGTCGCAGGGCTTTTTTAAGTGACCTGGTCTGGTTCGTCCCCATGGCACTGTCTGCCAATGAGCAGTTGCCATGAAGGGCGGGGCCACACCCCGTACTGACGTAGGAAAGGTCAATAATTAACAGACTGCATGTAGATTTCACTTGGTAGAACTCTTGCAAGATTGAAACTATCTTACATCAAACGTTACAAGATGAATACTGTTTGTACTACTAGTTTTTCATTTACACCAACGTATTGCAAATGTCACTAGCTTTCGTTCAATACCAGACATCATACATTTCAGACACATACAGAACATTTTACTCTGTTATAAGGGTTAAAACAACACATTGATTAACCTAGTTGATTGGAATAAACAGCATATGAGGAACATTATGGCATATTATTCAAAGATACATCTGCCTTAGTTCTAACATTTTAAGAGATTGTCTTTTATTCATATACATTAATGTTTCTAGAGATCTCTTTGTCTCTACGAAATTGTGCTTCTAGCAGGATGTGCCCAAGGCGAGCACATGACCAGGAGTCATTTAAAAGTCTCGTGAAATGGTTTCCGCTGAAGATCCTGTAAGGGCCATTGTTTTTAATTTAACTGATTTAATTAATCATTGGCTAGTTAGCCGAAGGGTACTAGAACATCTGCGGAGAAGTACTGGTCAGAGGAGCCCAAAATCAATTGGCGCTCTGTTATCCTGATGGTATAAGCCCTCAAGCTAGTTCAATGAATGAGACCATTGGAGATGCCCAAGATTTCAGATTCAACTTGTGTTGACCACTGAAAAATGCCGATGAGTTCCTACAGTCCCCCTTTGACTGGTGATGTTCCCGGTGTGAACATTGGCAGGCACTGGAACAAACAGGCAGAAGCAGAGAGAACAGGCAAACACAAGACACAAACAACATCATCACTAACTGAATCTTGGTGCAGGGTTTAGGCACTTTGGAATGCTCGGGTTAGCAATGCTTAAGGTGTAGAAGAGCATAGTTTACTATGATCAGAATTTAGGCTTTTAAGACTAACCGAGGTATTGAAGGTTCAACGAAGTTGTATAGGCATTATTTCAATCTGTAAAGAATTAAATTTTTGGTCAGCGTTATCGCATCTAAGCATGCACGAGATGTGGGACGTGCACATTTGAACAACTTTTGCATGGCCTTTACTCGCTCGTGGAGGAAGAGGGCAAGTGTCAAAGTCAACGTATACCCTACAATGCTATTTTGACGAGAGTCGAACCAATAAATTTTATTCTTTACCCTCAATCCCTTTTTCAGTTCTGGATTGAAGATGAAGAAATGTGGAAAACAAATCTTTTGAGTTTTCGCCTAAAACGTGTCGTCCGACAGGTGCTACAACGTTAAATTACCAATACAGCGATCACACCTTTAAGGCATTGATCCGTGAGGCTTGGTGAAAGGAGTCAATCCTAATTCTGAGCTCTGGACTTAAACATCATCTGTGGGGGTTCCCTGATGAGGCAAGAGAAATTAATTAAAAGACAGAGAGAAAGAGAAAGAAAAGAACACTGAGACATAAGGACATTGAGTGACGTTAACACAACAAACAAGTGTCACATATGTAATAGCTCCTCTCTACTAGAGATTGGTCCTAGTAGTGCAGTGGAGGGGAGAGTGCATGTATTGGGTTTAGGAAACATAGCAAGGGCTAGGCTAGTCTACCTAAAATGGCACAAATGACAACAACAGTTTAGCGTTAAAATAAGAGTTTAGGATAGTGAGTCTGTGTCAGCAGGTTGGTCCCTCCCCCTTTCTGGTCACTTGGAGTTGAGGGACTGGAGTTGGCATGGCACAGGTAGGATTTGGATTGATTCTGAGTTCAGCTGCGTGGCAAACGATCAAGACAGCACTCTTAGGAATTGGAAGGGTTTCATCCACAAGTGTTTGTGTGATGCAGTGGGGACCTGAGGCATCAGGTGTTGAGTTAGCGTCTAACTCTGGTGTTCAGGTACAGTCTATTGAGTCTTTGAAGTTATGGTGCTTACAGTTCTCTGTAAGTGAGGTGAAGAGGTGCTGTTTAGTGAGGTCGTTGCTTGTCAGGCAGAATCAGGTTTTCCTTTCCTTTCCCACTTCCGATCCGCTTCCCTTCGTTGGAAGAACTCTTTCAGGATCATTTTCATCAGTTCTTGAGGGTCAAAACATGGTGATGTTGTCCCTTGTGGGGATTCAGTTGGAGCTCGATCAGCGTGGAATCTTTGTGAGTTCTTTCGTTGACCTCTTGGGCTGGTTGTATCAAGGTGATGTTGCTTTACCTTGGAAGTACCACTTGATTCCCACGAGCTTGTCCCCCTTTGGTTCACAAATGAGGTAGACCTGTTCCACGGACTCTCCCGGTGACGTTCAGGTGAGTGTTGTCGTCCAGACAGTCCTTTCCAGCGACGGTTCCACTGTTTGGGTCTGGTATCAGCATGACAGTCTCGTTGTCTGTTGTAAGATGACACATTCCACTCACTGGGAGGTAGTCTAGCATTGTCAGGGCCTTGGGCACCCTCAAGGGCCAGATCTTGACTTTGAGTGTTAAAGTCATAAACGGCAGGGATTTTGGCACTCTTCTCTGAAGCCGTCTTTTGTTTGACGTAGGCTTTGTGTGCCAAATCTCGTAATTGCTGAGTGTTCATGGTGTGGGGGCATGCAAGAACCCCAAGATGGTGGCTTACCCCAGGATGGAGGTTTCTCAGGAAGAGGATTTTGAAGTTCAGGTCCTCTTCCATCTCAGGTTCATTGCGGGTGCCGAAGTAGGCTCGTCTGAGTCTGCTGTAGTAGGCTTGAGAAGACTCATGGCGACCTTGTTTCGTCTCCAGGGCAGCTACAAGTCCTTGTTCAGACTCGATGTCATCAAACTCTCTGATGAGGGCTTCTCGGAGCAGGAGGTAGTCAGTCTTTGTGTGAGCCGGCTGACGGTCCAGGAAGCTGCGCACTTCAGGGCTGGAGGTTGCTCGGAGCAAATACAGTCTATCTTTGTCAGTGACATTGGGTCTCATTTCCAGGTGAAAGTCAATGTCTTGCAGATAGGCGTGAACATCTTGGCTACCTGGCAAATTCGGCGTGAACTTGCCCAGGTTCTTGACTAGCTTGTCAAGGTCTCTGAGGTCCAGGCCACATAGTGATATGTGGTTGTCTGGAACAGAAGGAGATGGTGAGGGTTTTGGCAGTGACCCCTCAGCTTTCTCATTGTGTGTCAGTTCATATGCATGCTTGAGTTCATCTTTAGTGCTGTTGGACTCTTCTTTGATGTAGTCCAGCTGCTGCGTTAGTCGTCTGACCTCATGTCTAGCTTCACTCAGGTGAGTTTCGAGGGCTTTGATTCTGCTGTCCTTGTCTTTAGAGTCAGCATTTACCTCTTCCAGTAGCTGTTCGACATACTCAAGCTTGTTAGCGACGTCAGCATGTTCGGCTTTGGCTTGCTCCATTTCTTGGGTGGTGGCGGCTAGAGTCTCGTGAAGTTTATCAATCTCCTCTTTGGCAGCTTGATCAGTCTCATCTGGCTGTTCCGGTCGTTCCTGAGCCTCCAGTTCTAGCTGGTTGATGCGGGACTGCACATGTGTCAGCTTGTGCTGGAGCTCGGCGGAATGCCTGTCACTCAGCTTAAGGGTGGCGATGAGGACGTGACTCAAAGTACCTGTGATCTTGGCTAGGTCTTTGTGATTGTAGCTTTTGCTCGGGTCTTGCTTCATAAGGCTGTTCAGGTTCTCATCCAGCTGGTCCTGTGTCAGATGCTGTAGCGTTTCGGCGGCCTTAGGGAGGAGGCTGTCCGTTGCAACACTTAGCCATGCTTCTAGGTCCTTCCAGTGGCCAACAGGGTCTTTAGGGCGAGCCATGTTTGCGGCGGTGAGGGGGAAGACCTATAACCGACACTGACACAGACCTAGAGGGGAGAGAGAAAGAAAAGGACAAAAGAAAACAAAAACAAATGGCAAATAAAAAGTGTCAGGGTGTAATGTCAGGTGTGAGCTACTGTTGAGTGAGGAATAAACAGGTGGGTGTTGTTCTCTGTGACTGTGATCCTCTAGGGGGC
Organism: Danio rerio; assembly: GCF_052040795.2. Classification (NCBI taxonomy): domain Eukaryota; kingdom Metazoa; phylum Chordata; class Actinopteri; order Cypriniformes; family Danionidae; genus Danio; species Danio rerio. Next base: position 5,081,524 of record NC_141025.1, on the reverse strand, counting down.
GTGCATCTAACTTGTAGTCTCTGTGGGGACAGTCAGTAAACACACACAGTTAGAGAACAGAGGAAGAGAGGAAGACTGATAAGGAGTAGAGTGATAATTGGCTGCTTCCAGGTTCCTAGAGAGAACGATTCCTTTAGCTTTTGTCAAGCATGAGGTAAAAGGATGCTTCTCGGCTGGAAGTTGGAAATGGGGAGCTCTAAACACCAGGACTGTGATTGTTATTAAATTTCCTCCGCTGTGAAAGAAAGTACAATAACAATGACAGTATTGGTTTCTTACTCATTAGGATTGACACCATACACCAAGTAGACCACTTTTGATGCGGATCTAAAATCAAATTTGAAAACACCTGTCTTCTGGTTGACTCGTTTCGTCCTTGATTGGGTAGCGTCCTATGGCGAGAAAGGGTAGAGAAAGTCAGATCGTTTTAACACGAAATGTTTAGGTTTCACAACATCTGTTAAATGTTTCTAACATTCTCTGCTTTCATGATTCACACAGGTACAATCTCAAAAGGGCAGACGTAGTCAACTCGGAAGAAGACAGTTAAAAGAAACAATAGAAAGTGAAGCAAGTTTTCAAATTACAAAGTTGACAAAGTGGTGGCACTGTTGAGTCAATACATCAAAAGGGGTTGGTTTATTGTGTTATCAAGATAACTAATTAGCCTAAGTAGACAGGAAAATCCTATATTTCCTTCGTGGTTTGGCTAATCGAAGGCTACTGCTCTGGTATGCTAGGTTTAACGATGACTTGAGTTCAGTTGTAGCCACCTACAGGCAACACTGTCTCATTGCATCAACCAAACACCAGGGGGAGCACTGTCCTGTGAGGCAATTTAATACCTGAAGGATAATAAAAAAACTTGATTGCAAATTAATTTAAAACTAATTCAAATTAGTAATGACATGAAATGATTCAGAAATATGATTTTTATCAATAACCTTGATTAAGAGTTGCTATAATTAAATAAATCAATAATTGTAATAGAAAAGGGAAACCAAACACCAATTAACTATTAATGAAATTAAAATTTTCAAATAATAATAATGTTGGTTGAGACTAACACTCAGTGAGGTTGTCATTAAAGTCATAAACACAATTATGATTTAATTAATCAGCAAGCATTCCTGCAAATCAGTTATGAGAATAAATCAATTTCAAAATCAATGATGATAGGGAATGCGTGGTATTCCTTATGTCATTAAATTTGATCAAAGGTGTTTATTTAAAATTAATCAATAACTGTTATTGAGATAGGGCAGCCAAGCATCAATGAACTATTAAATGAAATTAAAATTTCAGAATAGTGATTGTGTTTGTAAAGTCCTAGGACAATAAATGTTATAATTTAATTAATCCGTAAACACTGTGCTTATAAATCAACTTCAAATATCAACAGTCATAGAAAATGGTTGTTCCTATAATGTTGATAAGTTTCAGAAGAGGAAAGCATTAATCATTAATTAAGCCTTAAGCATTAATTTGATTGAGCAATCAAAAGCATTATGTTATAGTCATAAACTATAATTCATTGCTAATAAACCAACAACTTATGAGCATTTGAATTAATAAAACAGGCCAGGTTAAACAGGAAAAGCATTTGACAATTGTGATTAAACCAGCGATGAGATCGCGTACAATGGGGTTTACTAAATCTGCATTAGTCAAAGCCTTTTCCAAGAAAGGGAGAAAAATGAGAAATAAGGCAAATAGCCTATAAAGAGTGAGAAATCAAGATTCAAAATCTCGCTAGCGTGAATTAGGTTGTCACTTCAACTTAACACACTGCATTCAAGACCACAAGAAGAGCGCTACTACACTAGCCTTTAATGCTATAATGGCATAGCCATACCACACACTTCAATGCAACAGCGTGAGCTTCAGTTAGCTTAGCCTTGTGCTAATGTCTACAGCCGATGCAAGCGCGGAGGACTGCGCATGCGCACTTGAGAGTACTCTGAAAAGTCTTCCAGGACTTTCGGGAGGCTGTTACTATGACGACGTACACAGAATGAACCAATATGCGATTATGCCCACAAACATACATGCATCACGTGAAATAGCGGCGCATTTCACACTGCTTAACAGAATATAGCACTGTTAAGATCTCGGCGGATCCCAGCGCTCTGTGTCAAGACTATTCACAATCAAAGACACGCGTGGATTCAATCACGCACACTTTACTTGATCAAGATAAGTTCTCCCGTGAGAATACGCTCTGCCGCTCTCTCGAGCGCGGCGCGCTGAGTCCACTAACTCTGTTGTTAGTGAATTAAATGGCAAAAAGACAGTTAGCTACTCTGTGCTTAATTTGACCAGGGAGAAATGCACAGTTAGTCTTTAAAGCTGGGACACGCACCTTTAAATCAACTGTGAAGGCCTTATAGGAGAAAGAATAAGGAACACGCTTATTGTTTCTCAATCTGTGCGCTTTACAGCGACGTATCGTTTTTGTCTCGTGGACAAATAACTATTTACTGCAGTTCGCTTTCTCAAAAGCACTCGAGTTGCGCATTCGTGCGTTTCAACACACTGGGTACCACAATAAATCATACAGTAACACAACAACTTTGTTTCTCTGTCTCTGATCTATTCTTCCGGACAAAATAGAAAAGATAAACAATGTTTTTGTGCTTAAAAGTCAGATCGTGCTGTGCCCGCATTCTCCACCATTAATATGTAGGGGATCAACCTACGTTTTAATATCGATCAGGGGTTTATTAGCTCATTTCAATGAATCGGATCCTGAAGATTCGAGTCATTGATTCGACTCAATTGAGTCAGATTGAATCAGATTAAAAGATTCACACTTTATCTACTATTTGTCCCGCAAATAGAAGACATCGTATCTTACCAATCTTGTTAATATTATTTACGTGGCCAACGATAATAACATAACACAGTATTGGATGATCTTTTAGCAAGGTAACAAGATCTACAGCTCGAGGCAATGACTTAGAAGCACATAAACAAGAACACAGTTCTTACAAAATGAGTACAAAGATTTATTGAGCTACACTACGACACATGAAACTAACTACGTAATAAGCAAACAACAAACAAACGCACACACACATTCACACATACACACAGAGGTAGTTCAGAGGATGCAATATGAGTTGACAACGTCCCAAATTAATTCTAATACTTCTTGCAAGATCTTAGAATAACACCTGAGAAACCACAAAAGCAGAGATATGGCTTATCTTTAACTGCTTAAGATCAATCTGCACAAGATCAGCAAGAGACAACATTAGTTTGTGTTACTTGCGCCCCTTTTGCTGAAGTCGAATCTCCCTCGCCGGCTGGCCTTGGGGAAACACGGTGCTCCTGATTGGGTGGTTTCTCGCTTCAATGACGTCTTTGGGATTCACTCGCTCGTGAATGGCTGTTGTCCTGGGTTACCGAGGTGACAGACTGCTGAGAGTCGGTTTGCGGAAGTTCGTGCAGCTTCGGGAGTCCCGAAACTTAAGAGGTTTGCGTGGAAGTTCGTAGTAACCCAATCGCGTGGCGGCGCGGTGTCCGGGCAGGCGAAAGGGGGCAGAGAGCAAAAGCATGCGCAAGCTAGCTGATGCAAAAAGCAAAGTTTCTTTGTCGCAGGGCTTTTTTAAGTGACCTGGTCTGGTTCGTCCCCATGGCACTGTCTGCCAATGAGCAGTTGCCATGAAGGGCGGGGCCACACCCCGTACTGACGTAGGAAAGGTCAATAATTAACAGACTGCATGTAGATTTCACTTGGTAGAACTCTTGCAAGATTGAAACTATCTTACATCAAACGTTACAAGATGAATACTGTTTGTACTACTAGTTTTTCATTTACACCAACGTATTGCAAATGTCACTAGCTTTCGTTCAATACCAGACATCATACATTTCAGACACATACAGAACATTTTACTCTGTTATAAGGGTTAAAACAACACATTGATTAACCTAGTTGATTGGAATAAACAGCATATGAGGAACATTATGGCATATTATTCAAAGATACATCTGCCTTAGTTCTAACATTTTAAGAGATTGTCTTTTATTCATATACATTAATGTTTCTAGAGATCTCTTTGTCTCTACGAAATTGTGCTTCTAGCAGGATGTGCCCAAGGCGAGCACATGACCAGGAGTCATTTAAAAGTCTCGTGAAATGGTTTCCGCTGAAGATCCTGTAAGGGCCATTGTTTTTAATTTAACTGATTTAATTAATCATTGGCTAGTTAGCCGAAGGGTACTAGAACATCTGCGGAGAAGTACTGGTCAGAGGAGCCCAAAATCAATTGGCGCTCTGATATCCTGATGGTATAAGCCCTCAAGCTAGTTCAATGAATGAGACCATTGGAGATGCCCAAGATTTCAGATTCAACTTGTGTTGACCACTGAAAAATGCCGATGAGTTCCTACAATTATTATTATTATTATTATTATATTTTTATTTATTTTGTTGTTAAAATCAGAAGAATTATTTCTTCAAGCACTTTGTCTCAATATTTTATATATTATAAAGGTTATAGAAAAAACATGTGCTCAAACTGTATCTCAATGCTTCAATTCCCACGATATAGCAAAAATCTGACATTTTGATATTTTTTTTTGCAAATTATATAGTTTAAGTCAGAATTATTAGCCCCCCTTTTATTTTTTCCCCAATTTCTGTTTAACGGAGAGATTGTTTCAGCACATTTCTAAACATATTAGTTTTAATAACTTATCTCTAATAATTGATTTATTTTATCTTTGCTATGATGACAGTAAATATTATTTGACTAGATATTGTTTAAGACACTTCTATACAGCTTAAAGTGACATTTAAAGGCCTAACTAGGTTAATTAGGTGAACTAGGCAGGTTAGAGTAATTAGGCAAGTTATAGTATAACGATGGTTTGTTCTGTCGACAAAAAAATTAGCTTATAGGGGCTAATAATGTTTCCCTAAAATTGATACTTTAAAAACTAAAAACCGCTTTTATGCCAGCCTAAATAAAACAAATAAGACTTTCTCCAGAAGAAAAATATTATCAGACATACTGTGAAAATTTCCTGGCTCCGTAAAACATCGTTTAGGAAATATAAAAAAAAAACAAAAAAAACAAAGGGGGGTTAATAATTCTGACTTTAGCTGTGTATGCACTAGTATATATATATATATATATATATATATATATATATATATATATATATATATATATATATATAAATTTGAAGTTTTTTGTATTTTGTGGTTCATGTTTTTACTTTTTCTTATTTATTAATCATTTTGAATTGCATTATGAGACTGTGATCTTTCTTTTTTTATTTAAAAAAGTTAAATGAAGTGACTTTTATGAACATGTTTAATAGTGTGCAGTGCTCTATTGTCTGTGTTGGTGTTGTATATTGCACATGAGAAACCTTGTAATAAACTTGCAGCACATTTTCTGTTATCTTACACACTTATTTCTCTAGATATTATTTTTTACACATTATATATTCTCAAACTACTAAAATGTCACTCAAAGTCTTTTCGTTAAACTCTACAGTCGAGTTTTCAACAACAAAAGTCGACAGAGCAGAGATCAACATCCCATAATGCAACTCACAACCATAAATAAACAGAAAAATACACAAAATACTGTTTTATTTTTGTTTTATAAAATGTAAAACACAATATATCTAAATCGTTTTTAAAAATGTAACTGTATATGCTGAATATACGTTTTTAAAAACTGGTACTGTATATACTGAAAAGATAAAAACATTTCTAGTAATAGGAAAAAAAAATAGGTAACACTTGAATAATAGCTTATTAGTTAAAGTATTTACTAACAATAACTAAGTATCAATAATCTTGTACAACATTTATTAATCATAGTTCATGATTACCAAGTGCATTACTAAAATCCAAAGTTGTACTTGTTAAGATTACTTTATAGCATGAGATAATATGAATTAACTATAACTAATGTATTCAGGGCCGGAGTGGGACTCCTTTTTAGCTCTGGAGTTTCAAGCCTTAGACCGGCCCACCTCACTTCACGACTGACTATATTAAAATAACGTTATTTCCAATTCAGTTTCTAATGTCACTATCACGTCTTTTTCAAGGACACAGCTGCTTTAGAACTTCAAATGTTTTTTTCATAAATATAAGAACATTAATGCTTTATATCCACTCCTTTGTAACGGTCGTCACAAAAAAAAAAAAATATATATATATATATATATATATATATATATATATATATATATATATATATATAAGTAACCCAAACATTATTATATGTCTTAACACTAAAAATAAAAAATTTATTTATGATGAGGTTCGAACACGGATCGGTGGTGTGTTAATGCAACGTGCTAACCACTAGGCCAAAATGGCGTCATTACGCTAAGATGTACGGGATAAAGAATAAGTATTGCACTGTTATCTGCTTTTTTTTTGTTTACCGTACTCTTTTTCTCCCCTTTTTAGATTTCTAATCAAGTTATGTCAGATTTATTAATGTAGTGAATCATCTGATTTTCCTTGAGCAGGTGTATTATTCATTAATATTAATTAATATTCACTAAGGTGCCGCTGTTTGGGGAGGAATGACCACAGGTTGCAGCATTTTGCTCACGTGGCTGCGAGAAAATAAATAAAAAGAGCGGAGCTGCGGCAAAACAATGAATAAAAAGAGTCAGGCTATGGTCAAATAAACAAATAAATGAAAAAAGTGCAACTGCTGAGAGTGCGAGCAACTAGGGACACCGGCCCTCGCGGCCAAAAAACGGACCGGACACCAGGAATTCTCCCGGTCCTCCCGATTAGCCAATCCGGGCCTGAATGTAATTTAAGCTAAATAACAATAATGGTGGCGTGGGTGGTCACGGTGGTGCAGTGGTTAACACAATCACTTCACAGCAAAAAGGTTGCTGGTTTGAGCCGCGGCTGGGTCAGTTGGCGTTTCTGTGTGGACTTTGCATGTTCTCCCCATGTTGGTGTGGGTTTCCCTCTGGGTGCTCTGGTTTCCCCCACAGTCCAAAACATATGCTGGATAAGTTGGTGGTTCATTCCGCTGTGGCTGATTAATAAAAAGACTTAGCCGAAAAGAAAATTAATAAATGAGCATTAACAAACGTTAACAAAGATGAATAACTGTAACAAATGTATTACTAATACCAAAAAATAAAATCTTGTAATGTCTCAAAATAGACAAAAAGAAACAAAAACAAAATTCTGTTCCAGACTTGTTTTGTGAAAGTCATCTGTTTCTTATCCCTCAAAACGGTTCATATCCTGTTTTTAAGTCAAATTCACTGACGCATCAATGCCAACTGTTTCATGCATGAAAAAAAAACTCATAACAATTGATTGCATTGAACTGACATATTAGCTGAGCACCAAGTGACTTAATTTTTGATTAATTCAGTTCATGTTTGTGTCTTTTTTGTGTCGTGCCAGAAAACTGACTGATCATGTAATATGCTAGTTCTTGAAATATCATCTGAAATAACGCTTCACTAAATAAACACTGCATGGCATAAACTTGCTTTCAGGTGTGGCGACCAGAAAATGCACATTAAGCATAAAAGAGGTCAAGCAGTTATCACGAGAGCTGCCCATATGTAGGATGATTAATGATCACATGTTTAGCATTAGTCTCCACAACACCACATATCAACCACAACAAACAAAATAAAGTCTGCCTTTACAGTATTTTAGTTTCTGTTCATCAAATATGGTAAATTGTTTTCTCAACATGCAGACTGACTGGAAAAATATCACTTAGTCTCGTAAATGGCCACTTTATTGCTTGCGTCTACTTTAATTCTTATTAATATGAAAACCCAAAATCGCTCAAAATCTCCAATTTGATGAGTGCATTAAAAAACAAAACAAATAAAAATAAGTATTATGTCTGCAGACTTTCACCTATTTGTTTGTTTGTTTGTTTGTTTGTTTGTTTGTTTGTTTGTTTATTTATTTATTTATTTATTTAGTTAGTTAGTTAGTTAGTTATATTACTTATTTACTTGTTTTATTTACTTGTTTTGTGTACTTACCTACATATTTAATAATTTATTTATTTACTTAGTTATTTTACTTATTTGTTTTATTTATTTATTTATTTACTATTTATTTACTTATTTACACATTTATAATTTTTTGTTATGTACTATAAACTTGCTTGATTATTTATTTCTTTTATTTACTTACCTGCTTTCTCTTTTATTTACTTATTTATTTACTTATTTAGTATTTATTTACTCATTTATGTACTTATTTACTTCTTTTATTTACTTACCTACATTCTTATTTATTTACTTATTTAGTATTTACTTACACATTTATTTACTTATTTACTGCTTTTATTTACTTACCTACTTTCTTATTTATTTACTTATTAATTTATTTATTTACTTATGTAGTATTTGCTTACTCGTTTATTTTCTTATTTGCTTGTTTTATTTACTTACCTACTTATTTATTTATTTATTTATTTATTTACTTATTTTTTATTTATTTACTTATGTAGTATTTACCTACTTGTTTATTTACTTATTTAATTATTTTATTTACTTACCTAATTAATTATTTATTTACTTACTTATTTATTTACCTATGTAGTATTTGCTTACTCGTTTATTTACTTATTTACTTCTTTTATTTACTTACATATTTATTAATTTACTTATTTATTTACCTATTTAGTATTTACGTACTCGTTTATTTACTTATTTACTTCTTTTACTTACTTACCTACTTATTAATTAATTATTTAATTTATTTACTTATTTAGTATTTACTTACTCATTTATTTACTCATTTACTTGTTTTATTTACTTATTTATTTGTTAATTTATTTACATATTTAGTATTTTCAATTATTTGTTTTATTTACTTACCTACTTATTTATTCATTTACGTATTTATTTATTTATTTATTTATTTATTTAATATTTACTTACTCATTTATTTACTTATTTTATTGTTTTATTTACTTACCTACTTTCTTATTTATTCATTTACTTATTTATTTATTTACTTATGTAGTATTTACCTACTCATTTATTTACTTATTTGCTTGTTTTATTTACTTGCCTACTTATTTATGTATTTACTTACTTTGTTACTTATTTATTTATTTATTTATTTACTTAATTATTTATTATTTTACTTATTTACTTGTTTTATTTACTTACCTATTTTACTTATGTACTTAAATCTTTTTTATTTATTTATTTACTTACCTACTTGTTTATTTATTTACACATTTATTTATTTACTTAATTATTTATTAATTTTACTTATTTACTTGTTTTATTTACTTACCTACTTTCTTATTCATTTATTTACGCATTTATTAATTTGTTTATTTACTTATGTAGTATTTACTTACTCATTTATTAACTTATTTACTTGGTTTATTTACTTACCTACTTATTTATTTATTTACTTACTTATTTACATATTTATTTATTTAATCATTTATTTATTCATTTTATTTTCAGCTTAGTCCCTTTATTAATTTGGGGTCGCTACAGCGGAATGATCCACCAACTTATCCAGCACGTTTTTATGCAGCAGATGCCCATCCAGCTGCAACTCATCTCTGGGAAACATACACACACACTCATTCACACTCATACACTAGGAAAAATTTAGCCTACCCAATTCACCTGTACCACATGTCTTTGGACTGTGGGGGAAACCAGAGCACCCGGAGGAAACCCACGCAAACGCAGGGAGAACATGCAAACTCCACACAGAAACGCCAACTGAGCCAGCCGGGGCTCGATCGAACAACCTTCTTGCTGTGAGGCGACAGCTCTACCTACTGCGCCACTGTGTCGTCCCTATTTATTTATTTATTTACTTTAATATTTATATATTTATTTTACTTATTTACTTGTTTTGTTTACTTACCTACAATTTATTTACTTATTTATTTTAATACATTTTCATTCTTAACTATGAGAACCGCAGCAGGACACAGTTAAAGTTTTAGCCCATAACAGTCCAACTCTTGCTCTTTACATCTGTTTGTTATTACAGATCCGCCTATACATACAGCCTATAAGAGCCATACAGTAAACGACTTCAGTACAATCACAGCCTTTTCTAAGAAGTAGCTTTTCTCAGAAAAATCACAGTGTGTGTTTCTGTGTTTCAGTCTGAGGTGTGCTCCTGACTTTAACACACAAAGTCTCCAGAGCAGGTATTATTGATGAGTTTCGTAGGTTAATTCACAAAACTTTCAACCGGTAATAATAATAATAATCATAATAATAATCATAATAATAATAGATAATAAATTATAATTAATAATAATAATAATAGATAATAATAATAATAATAATAATAATAGATAATAATAATAATAGATAATAATAATAATAATAATAATAGATAGTAATAATAATAGATAATAAATAATAATAATAATAGATAATAAAAATAAATAATAATGATAACAAAAATAATAATAATGATAATAATAATAATAAAAATAGATAATAAATAATAATTATAGTAATAATAATAATAATAATAATCATAATCCATTTATTGATACGCTTTTCGTAAAGTCAAAGCGCCATGAAAGTCACAGCTCTGTTTTATCTGGAATATGATTATATATTTTTAAAAATGATTAGTTTTATAGTAAAAATTGTTATCACTTTCCAAACATATCTTGTCGCCTATCCAAGTTTTGGGAACAACACATAATAACTTGACTTCTAGTTGATCATTTGGTATCAGAAGTGGCTTATATGAAAGGCAAAGACCTCTAAATTACACTTATTTTACATATACATTATAGAATATAAAGTCCTGCTGCAGTGGAGACAGAATGAATATTGTGTCTGACTCCATCATGAGCTTGGAGGACTGCATCCATACATCTCTGACATGACTCAAATCACTGATTAATAAAGTCATCTGGAATGGCAAAGAAAGCGTTCCTGCAGGATATCCGGAGCTCATCAAGACTCTTTGGATTCATCTTTAATGCTTCCTCCTTCAATATTAATATATTTTATTGAGTATGCGCTTTTCTTAAACTCAAAACGCTAAGTAACAGCTCTGTTTCATCTGGGATATGATTATATTTTAAAAAAGTATTAGTTGTCCAGTGAAATTGTAATTATTTTCCAAATATGTTAAAAAGAAAGACGTCACGGTGGCGCAGTAGGAAGCACAATTGCCTCACAGCAAGAAGGTCACTGGTTCGAGCCTCGGATAGGTCAGTTGGCATTTCTGTGTGGAGTTTGCATGTTCTCCCCGTGTTGGCATGGGTTGGCGGGTGCTCCGGTTTCCCCCCACAGTCCAAACACATGCGGTACAGGTGAATTGGGTAGGCTAAATTGTCCATAGTGTATGTGTGTGAATGAGTGTGTATGGGTGTTTTTCCAGTGATGGGTTGCAGCTTGAAGGGCATCCGCTGTGTAAAACGTGCTGGATAAGTTGGCGGTTCATTCGGCTGTGGTAACCCCAGATTTTTAAAGGGACTAAGCCGAAAAGAAAATGAATAAATGAATGAATGATGTTATACAGAGGATGAAAAGAGTTCAATTTAAGCTGTGCAAACATTAAACTTTGCTGTGGTCGACAATGAGCGTGTTCTGTGATAACTGTGATAAAGTACAATTATCAATTTTATAACAGAAACTAATTATAGAAAAACAAAAAGAAAAACTTAACTAAAACTAACAAAACCATTAATGAAAGGAAAATAAAAATGAAGCTTAAATTAAAGCAAATTTAAACACTTTTAACAATTAATTAAAAATGCTAAACTATGGTGATATCCTTGATGCAAACTGTGACTAAAGCGACACCTGTTGGTAAAAAATGTGCAGTTAAATAAAAATTTATCTCATTCATTTATTTTCCTTTGGCTTAGTCTCTATTTCAGATGTTGCCACAGTGGAATGAATCACCAACTATGTTTTACACAGCAGATGCCCTTCCAGCTGCAACCTGGGAAACACCCATACACTCTCACATTCACACACACACACTCATACACTAAGCGGACATTTTAGTTTCTTCAATTCACCTATTGCACGTGTTTATACTCTGGGAGAAACCGGAGCACCCGGAGGAAACCCACGCCAACATGAGGAAAGCATGCAAAGTTTAAAGTGAAAACAAGTTTGATCTATACAGGAGTTTGAAAAAGTTATGATTCTGCATTGCGGGTAACAGCTTTTCAGGCCCTAAAACAGCTTTTCCAGCCCAAAAGGAGAATAGATGTGGATAATAACTGCTTAAAACAGATCTTTCTGCTTTAAACAACATTACATGCTGTTTTAAACACGTTTGACTAATTTAAACTTAAAACCAGGGCCCGGTTTTTCAAAAGGTTTAATCCGGATAAAATTGATCTGGATTTAGTAATCCTGTTCTTGCTATCCGTGATCACGTAATCCAGCCTACTTTTTGAGTCAGTTTTTCAAAGCAACATTGGATTGGATCAATCTGATCCGGATAGGAACTTTTCAGGATCACTAAATTTGGATTACCAGCAGTGCTCAATCACAATGTAGATGGATAGATAGGCCTATGTAAAGAGCAACAAGTAGAATAGCCAGTGTGGGGTCAATATAACTTTATTTTTATTAGAAATGAAAACACACATTTAAAAAAAAAACAATAAAACCCCCACCCCATCCTCTTCCAGCAGTCCGTTTATCTGAGACCTACAACACAAACACTGTCCATTGAGGTATTTATAATGTTACAAATATAGATGTAAATAAAAAAAAAATTGTTAATGTCAAAACCTCCACAATAATTTCAGTCTTCCTCATCTGATGTGGAGAGAGACCAGCTTGTCTGAGTGTAGACTTTAGGAGGTGGATCTCTAGTCTGGCCTTGGTTTGCTGCAGTTTGGTCAGAGTCAGTTGTTTCTCTGCCAGATGAAGCTGTGCTTCTGCCCTTTCAGTCTCTTTTTGCAATTGTTGAAAGTGATTTCAGAAATCAGTCATTGCCATTCTTTGCATATTTTTTTTTTGTTATTCTGTAATCATCGCATGCATCACTAATAAATATTCTAAAAAGAAAAATATTTTCTATTGTGATGAATATATATATCAATTAGTGACAGAATAAAACGTATTGTTTTTGGTCAATTTTGACAGCTGTTTGGGGGATTATTTTATGAAGCCAAACTCTTTCTGCTTTGCTGTAGGCCTATACTGAAAGGCTGAATACGTTAAAGCCAATAATCACTATAGCCTGACAGATGAACAAATAAAATTAAACCCTTATGAATAAATAGTATATCTCGTGAGATACTGCATGATCCAAATATAGTTTTATTTAATAGATTTTTTAAATTTTCATTACATTTCGGGCATAAAATCCACACTAAATCCACCCTTCTGATGGGATCAGTTTAATCCAGGTTTTTTGGATCAAAGTGATCCAAATCCTACAAAAAAGCTCTGAAAAACCCAAACTAAAGGTTTGATCCGGATCAAAACCAAGATTGGGTTACGTGATCTAATCCGATTACGTAATCCGTTTTTTCTTTTGAAAAAAACATTTTCAAGATTTGATCCAATCCTTTATCCAAAATCCTAGTGGATTACTTTTGAAAAACCGGGCCCTGCGTGATCCATAAAGGTTCCATTAATATACTTTAATCTATATACATTAATACACACGCGCTATAGGTGAATTGGATGAACTAATTTGGCTGTATGTGTGTGAATGAGAGTGTTACGGTCTGTGTCTCTTTTTCTTTGTGTTGTTCTTTTTTTATTAACCCTCCGTTGTTTTTCTTGTCTTTAGATACGCGCACTCGTTCCAGCTCTCAGTGGGTGGACGCACCTGTTTCCCACGTCGGGACTATTGGAGAGGTTAAAGATGCCAACGAGGAGGCGAAAGGAAGACACAGCTTTAGTGGACCAGCCAGCATTTGATTTGTGGTTTCGTTTTCTTTTCTTTCTTTTTTGTTTGTCTGCAGATTTATTATTTCATTGGTTTATTCGTTTGTTGTGGGGTAAGCCTATGTTATCGTTATTATTGGTTTTCTGGTCAAAATAAATTGATTTAAAAAACGATTATTATGTTTACTAAGTTACTTTTTTATGTTGCTTTCTCTCTGTTTAAAACGAGTCATTCTTTTTGAGAGAGGTTGTAACAAGAGTGTATGGGTGTTTCCCAGGGATGGGTTGCAGCTAGAAGTGCATCTGCCGCTTAAAACGTATGCTAAGAAATGGGTTTTTAACTATAAGCCTTTAAGCCTTTAAAAGTCACTTTAAGCTGAAAACTAGTGTCTTGAAGAATATCTAGTCAAATATTATGTGCTGTCATTATGGCAAAGATAAAAATAAATCAGTTATTAGAGATGAGTTATTAAAACTATTATGTTCAGAAATGTTTCCATTAAGCAGCAATTGTGAATAACAGTAATTCAGGAGGTCTATTAATAACTGTATATCTCTCTCTGTATCTGTGTGTGTGTGTCTGTTGTGACTGAGTGACTGAGGGGTTTTGACTGTAAACATTGTTGTTTTCAATGTGAAATGCTGACATTGTTCTCTGCTCCAGGTTTCCAGAACAGCCGAGAGCTCGAGCCAGAGAGACACACACAGCAGCTCTTTGTGTTTATCGCCCCGTTTGTGTGTGTTTTGCGGTGATATATTTGTCACTGCTGATTATCGATGGCTGTTTTTCCAACCTCAGATACTGATGATGCCTATAGGCAAACATCCACTATCAGCTTCAGGAATACTGTAAAAAATATATGTAAATGAGCAGCTTTTAGTATTTTGTGATTGATGTTTTCATTTTTCCTCGTTTATTAATGTTTTTGAATTGCAATATGGGAGCTTGATCTTTCTTTCAACAACTTTTAACCTTCAAAAGTTGTACAAATGACTATTTTTAAAAGTTTGCAGTGCTATTTTGTCTGGGTTGGGTTTGGATATTACGCTACAGAAACCTTGTAATTAACTGCCAGTACATTAGCTGTTATTTACACACTTATTTCTCATTACTTATATTATTTCAAACCAAAGTTATTATAGTTAACGAAAACGAACGAAAAAATGAAAACTAAAATGTAAAATAATTGTCGTTAACTGAAATAAAAATAAAAACGAGTTTTTTCAAAAAGCAGAACTAACTGAAACTGTATTGTGTACATACAAAACTAACTGAAACTAACTAGAATTATAGCAAAAACCTTCTTAGTTTTCGTATTTGTAAATGTATTTAATAAATAATCTTACTGTAAGCATTTTAAAAGTAAATATAATCCGCGCTGCAGGTGTTTGTGTTCGACCAATTCGCACCTCAGAGTCTATATTTCTAGTCTACAGAGATTTAACTTATTTTTAAAGCATTTAAGCACACTTTGAAAAAAAATATCAATACAACTAGGGGAAATAATGGATTTTATTATACTTGTTTAAGTTCACTGAAGCAGCGCTAAAATTTATATTTAAGGGTATTTTTAATGTATGACTTCTACAGACTTATAATGCATATGATTTGGATAACACCTCTCCAATCCAGTTCTAGGAATCCAGGGGCGGACTGGCCATCTGGCAATTCTGGCAAATGCCAGAAGGGCCGGACCATTTTTTAAATGTGGGCCGGTATGCTATTTTTAAATTTTTTTAATGTATTGTTTTTACATGCAGGCAGCTTTTATCTCTTGCAAGATGCGAGTATGATGATGATGATGATGATGATAGTAATAATAGTAATAAATGTTAAGCATTGGCCCAATCGGCAATGACCAGCTGGTTTCGAAAGGGACCGACCCAATCAGAGGTTCCATGGACATAATCAAAATCTGGCAAGAATGTCAAACAAACAGTATGTGCAACACAAGGTAATTGTCAGAGATGGACCATAAAAAAGGAAAGGCGAAAAATTGAAAATCATATGCTGCCAAATGCATAAAATAACTAAAATAGTCTCAAAAGGGGGCAGAGCAGTGGGTAGCACTGTTGTCTCACAGCAATAAGGTCGATAGTTCGAGCCTTGGCTGGGTTAGTTGGTGTTTCTGTGTGGAGTTTGCATGTTTGCGTGGGTTTCCTCCCTTTTTCCCTCAAAAGTCCAAACACATAGGTGAATTGGGTATCCGCTGCCTAAAAGATATGCTGGAATAGTTGGCGGTTCATTCCGCTGTGGTGATTCCAGATTAATAAAGGGACTAAGCCGAAACGAAAATGAATGAATTAAATTATTGCATGTATAGATTTGTTATAAACGGGTTGTTTTTGTTCCACTCACATACATTAAATATCTATTACATATGGTACAGCTTATATTAATTCAACATCTGTACACTAATATAAGTAGTGAATGTGCGTGTCCATGGATGGGGCTTTGTGGATGTGGTAATATGGGCCAGTGTGGCTACAGTGCCAGGGCTGATTTTTAGTCCCAGTCCGCCCCTGTAGGAATCTGAGTCCTCTATAATACACACACTTATTAATTATTCCTACTTGTCTTCCTTGTGATGGGGAGAGTGTGCATATGTGCCCATAATGCCCATTGATTAATCCGGCCCATCACTTTGTCTAACCTCACAAGCAGCCTTGCACACATAATGTATGTAGGGCTGCTTTCTTGTGGGCTGTTGTATTTGAATTTGAGGATGGGTAGATGGTTGTGGTAGATGATAGTGTTCATGTGTCCTCTAAATACATGTTTCAAAAAATGTATGGCTGCATTTTTAATTATACAATATTTATCCTGTTCAGGGCTCAACAATAAGGACTGCTCGATGGCCCGGGGCCAGCGTGAAGGAAAATTGTTACTGGCCCGATCAGGCCAGTGCTGCCTTTTCACGAAATTTTCATTTGCCTGCGACTATTTGTCAGTTGCGTGCATATATACAGTCTTAGAATCAAGGAACAATTTGTGCTTTTAAGTCTTTGAATGTTGCATTTTCTATGAGATCGTAAACACCATATTGCTTTTTGCTTTCTTTTATTTGATTTGATGTTGTGAGCACGTTATTTTTTTCCACAATCTGGTAAAAACCAGTACAGTGAAGAGACGGCAACATCAAATTATGATATAATTCTTATATTATGCTATAAGAAAATGTTTGTTTCTAACGTTGTGGAAACAGATATTTACATGGGTACAACACTATGAAAAAATGAAGTGATGTTTTGCATAATTTTCCATCACTTTTAAGTCAGCAACCTTTTGTTTTGCAATAAAATACCTGCACATTTTCCATACTGCTTTATTTTACTGCTATATATATATATATATATATATATATATATATATATATATATATATATATATATATATATATATATATATATAAAATATTTAAATTCTAGATTCACAGGGATTATTTTTGACACATTATTTAAAATATGTGGCTAAGAATTAGCTTTTTTTTTTTTCTTTTCTTTTTTTGGTGGGGTCAGTGAAAATGTTCCCAAAATTTGGCCCAATCGGGCCAGTAGAAAATATCCTTAGCGTTGAACCCTGCTGTTGATTTTGAATCTTCCACCTAACAAATATCCTCATTTAGAAAAAAAACTAATAAAACTAAAAAAACTAATACTGAAACTAATAAAAACTAAACTAAAACTAAGACATTTTAAAATATAGAAACTAATAAAACTAGGAAATCTGCCTCTAAAACTAATAAAAACGAACTGAATTTGAAAACAAAAAGTCTAAACGAAATAGAAACTAAAACTAAAGAAAACTCCAAAGTTATTATAACCTTGTTTCAAACATCTAAAATGTCAACAAAAGTCTCTTTGTTAAACTGCAGAGTTGAATATTCACAACCCGTAAATAAAACGTAAACACTGTTATTTAACAGATATTTTACTGGTACATTTCAAGCATTTTCCATTCATTTTCCCTGAATTAGGGCTGCACAATATAGAATTTTCACATCGATATTGCAATGTGCGCATCAGCAATGTTGAGTTATGATTAGCAGACCAAGCACTACAGTTCAGGACGTTGTGAAATCATTGCAAAGTTCAACCTTAAAGGGCCATGAAACCCTCCTGTTTCAGCAAGGTGTTTTTACACCTCTATTTGGAAAAAGTCAGGAAAGTGGGCGTGTCCGGCTCTGTTTAGGGGGGAATGTCGGAGGAGCAAAAGAGGGAAGGTCTGTAAAAATTTGCATAAAAATGGGAGTGTCGGTTTGGGCACGCACTGATTTTCAGAGTCAAAACACACACACACAAACACACACAGGGGAGAAAGTGTTTACATGGACATCAGTAATCAAATTATTTGACAAATTATTAAATGGTGGACTTTAACTGCAGTTTGGCTCTTTCAAATAGGAAATTCATTCATGCCCCTCCTGACAAACGAGATATTTGATTCGAGGATCTGCTCTAAGCGTGTATTTTTCATGCAATGTTTGATACCGCACGGCGAATGAGAGAAAAAAAACCCTCAGCATTTCCCGGAAACTTAGATGCGATCTGCAGGTAGCGTCAGAAAGCCGCGTGTGTTATTCCCGTCACAAAATGCGGTGAAAATCCTCCACGATGGTAAGTTTGATTGTGGTGCTAACATGTTTACACTCGGTGCAATAGTTTGTTCGATACGAACAAACTGAATAAACAAAGAGCACTGGTCGCTCACTTACCAAATCTGTAGAGACAGGACAATCACCAGCAACTAGAGCCGCGTCCTTATTAAGAGGAGACGAGCAGCAAATCCGGATCTCACCATTTCCAGATGAGAAAAGCTCTCAGGTAAACAATGTTCCTTAGACACGTATTGTTGTCGTACGTCGCGTGCACTGTAATCCACACGTGGGTCCTGCTGCGCTCTCATAGAGAGAAAATGAAAACAAAACCTTCACTGCAGAAAATTATAAATGCAACACTTCACACTTGTTTTGGCAACACAACAAGTCGTCTTTCTGACGTCTGAACACTATAACATTAATGAATATTAATGAAGTTGCACAATAGAGCGCGCTGATTGGTTTAAACCAAGTCTTACTCATGCATTAATGCAGCACACGCAAAGACAAAATAAGGCACTTCCAGGTACAGACGTCTAGTCTACACGCTGGAATACACGCTAAGATCTCATGGCCGAGACGCAGCTTCAAAAATTTGTTTTAAATCGGAAGTACGAATTTGCTCGAAATAACGCAAAAACAACCAATTTACACTTTTTAGTGTAGTATATGTGTCCTAATAGTGTTTATAGCAGTGTGGGACACATATACGACTGTCAACAGCTCAAAACATTGGTGTTTCGTGACCCTTTAATAGAGTGAAAGTTTTTAGTTTTGCTCGTGTTTTTAAGGCTTGTGACTATAAGATTTCAAGCCAATTCAAACCATTTGTGTGTTAGAAATGTATGCTTTCTTTAGCTTTAACAAAGATTGGTTTTATTGATTTTTATACACTGTAAAAGGATAGAATCAGAACCTCTAAGTCCGCGGCCATGGTGCTCCACCGGAAAAAGGTGTTTTGCCATCTCCAGGTTGGAGGAGAGTACTTAACACAGGTGGAGGAGTTCAAGTATCTCGGGGTTTTGTTCACGAGTGAGGAAAGGATGGAGCGTGAGATTAACAGGCAGATTGGTGAAGCAGTAATGTGGTCGATGTACTGGTCCGTTGTGGTAAAGAAGGAGCTGAGCTGAAAGGCAAAGCTCTCGATTTACCGGTCAATCTACGTTCCTACTCTCACCTATGGTCATGAGCTTTGGGTCATGACCGAAAGCACAAGATCTCGGATACAAGCGGCCGAAATGAGTTTCCTTCAAAGGGTGGCAGGGCGCACTCTTATGAATAGGGTGAGGAGCTCTGACACCCGGGAGGAGCTCGGAGTAGAGTTGCTGCTCCTCCACATCGAAAGAAGTCAGCTGAGGTGGCTCTGGCATCTGTTTCAGATGCCTCCTAGACACCTACCTAGGGAGGTGTTCCAGGCATGTCCTACCGGAAGGAGGCCTCGAGAAAGACCCAGGACATGATAGAAGGACTATGTCTCTCGGCTGGCCTGGAAACGTCTCAGGACCCCCCTGGAGGAGCTGGAGGAAATGTCTGGGGAGTGGGAAGTCTGGGGTTCTCTCCTAATGCTGTGTTCACACCAGGACAAATCGCGCTATTCGCATGTAAATAGCTGCGTGAACATTTGAGTTCACTCGCTTCATTCGTGCGTCAAATTCACTTCAGAACAGAGGCGGATTCGCAAGATGGGCAGGGCTTCTGTCTGCCCGGTGACTCTAGCTTCATTGCTAAATGGCTAACTTGAAGCGGTGAAGAGGTGCTTCTGACTGAGCCCAGCCCAGTTTGATTAACTTTTTGTCGGTGTCGGCTGGAGGATTTTCCCCGGGACTCCGACAACAGGTGTACGTCACAATCACGCCCCCACATGAGCAAGCTACTGATTGGTTAACGTGGCTCGAATGTCAGCTGAAGTTCAGACTTTTAAACTCAAGCAATTCGCATGAAACATGCGTCAAACGCGCGAAACGCTCAATTCGCGCATATCGCACTATTCGCGCAATTCACGCCTTTCGAACCGCGCCATTTACGCGTATCGCGCCACAGGATGTCTATTCGCGCGTTTTCATTGACCTAACATGTAAATCTGTTAACCAAAGACGTCAGAGGTTGACATTAAAAGCAGTGTGGTGTACGGTAAAATTTAAGTTTTCTATTTTTGGACTTTGCAACGTTGTGGCACTGTAGGTAGAGTTGTCGCCTCACAGCAAGAAGGTCGCCGGTTCGATCCTCGGCTGGGTTAATTGGTGTTTCTATGTGGAGTTTGCATGTTCTCCCCATGTTGGTGTGAGTTTCCTCCGGGTGCGCCGCTTTCCCCACAAGTCCAAAGACCTGCAGTAAAGTTGAATTGGGTAGGCTAAATTGTCCATAGTGTATGAGTGTGAATAGGTGTGTGTGGATGTTACCCAGAGATGGGATGTGTCTGGAAGGACGTCCTCTGCATAAAAACGTGCTGGATAAGTTGGTGGTGCATTCCACTGTGGCGACCCCAAGAGAATTAATGAGAGAAAAAAGAGAATTAATGAATTAATACATTTTTGAACTTTGATTTTCGAATTTGGCATCCTACCGCACAACACGTGTTTGCTATTACAACCAACAACCAACAATCAAGACCAACTGGTCTTGTTTTGCAACCAGTATGTGATGTCATGTGTGACGTAGGTTGGCAATTTCCCTATAGTGCATGTGTTTGGACTTCGGGGGAAACCGGAGTACCCGGAGAAAACCCACGCCAACACAGGAAGAACATGCAAACTCCACACAGAAATGCCAACTGACCCAGCAGGATATCTTAGTATACATGTAGATAAGCCGTGAAGACTTTCTTTTGTATATTGATGTGTTTTTCTTTTGGATAGTTAGGGTAGAGGTTGGGCCAATAGAATAGCTTGTTTTGCTTTTTTTTTATTTGTATTGTTTGGACGCTGCCCGTGTCTCATCTCTCCAATTCTCCCATCTACCCGTTTGTTGTCTGATTTTCAATATATCTTTGTAAATAGCTATTGTTCTTTCTACATACATATTGTTGCACTTATTATCACTATGTAAATAAAACTCACTTTATTGCATTTGGGTATCATTCATTCATTCATTTTCTTGTCGGCTTAGTCCCTTTATTAATCCGGGGTCACCACAGAGGAATGAACCTCCAACTTATCCAGCAAGTTTTTACGCATCAGATGCCTTTCCAGCTGCAACCCATCTCTGGGAAACATCCACACACACACACTCATACACTACAGACAATTAAGCCTACCCAATTCACCTGTACCGCATGTCTTTGGACTTGTGGGGGAAACCGAAGCACCCGGAGGAAACCCACGCGAAAGCAAAGAGAACATGCAAACTCCACACAGAAACGCCAACTGAGGCGAGGATAGAACCAGCGACCTTCTTGCTGTGAGGTGACAGCACTTGGGTAGTCGGGGTATTTTGTCCCTCACTTGTTGATATTGTGTGTTTGCTTATGTGTTTCACCCCAAAATTAGCGTTACTCTCCTGCCCTTTAACCATCTTCAACATTGTAACAATCAGCATACAATTAAGAATAAACATTTTGCAATATACATTATATCTAAATGATTTCTTACAATGAAGTTTCAGAGCTCAACTCTTACTGGGGAACATGATCGTCCTTTCTTCATGAGCACAATGCAAAAAAAAAAACCACACCAATGAACTGTCTGACCTCACTGTATGCACGTATATCACCATGTGTTTTACTGCAGAATCTAATGAAACCCTCTAACCAAGATAAACTGATCCTGTCTTGGCGTGCTGGAATTTATTTTAGGGGACCGGGCTGTCTGTGTGTGTGTGTGTAGCCTCTGGTTAAGATTGAAACACCCCCCCACCCCCACCACCCCTCACACAAACCTCTGTGCCAACTGTTGTATAACAAAGCTGTTAAATGAGAGGGGCCCGAAACCCAACATTATTTATCCGTGTGTGTGTGTGTGTGTGTGTGTGTGTGTGTGTGTGTGTGTGTGTGTGTGTGTGTGTGTGTGTGTAATGAAAAGTGAGAACTGAATGGATGACATTGAGATTTAGATGTGCTCAGTGTCTGGGAACGGTTGGAGCTGCTTTATGTGTGGCTTTTATAACCTACTCTGAAAACAAGTGTGATAAAAGATTTAAAGGTAAAATAGGGAATAAATATCATCATAAAATAAATATGACTTTACTTATTTTTGAAATAAACTAAGTAAACTTTGAAAGCTAAAATATTTTGACATTTTGTTTTTTCACAGTGGCTCAGTGGTCGCCTCACAGCAAGAAGGCCACTAATTCGAGTCCTGGCTGGGTCAGTTGGCATTTCTGTGTGGAGTTTGCATGTTCTCCCCGTGTTGTTGTGGGTTTCCTCCAGGTGCTCCGGTTTCCCCCGAAGTCCAAACACATGTGCTATAGGTGAATTGGATAAGCTAAATTGCCCATAGTGTATGAATGTGTATGGGTGTTTCCCAGTACTGAGTTGTGGCAGGAAGGGCATTCGCTGTGTAAAACGTATGCTGGAATAGTTGGCGGTTCATTCCGCTGTGACGAACCCTGATAAATCAGAGACTAAGCCAAAGGAAAATGAATGTATGATTTTATCTGATGGCAGGAAAATAAAAATATTTCTCAATTTCATCTACTGTAGAACTCCAATTCGGGGAGGACTGGTTATCTGGCAACTGTGGCAAATGCCAGAAGGGCTGGACCATTTTATAATTGTGGGCCGGTCAGTTTTAAACAAATGTATATGTATTGTTTTTCCATGCAGGTAGCTTTTATCTCATGCTAAATGTGAATATTATGATGATGATGATGATGATAGTAATAATAATAATAAATGTTAAGCATTTGGCCCAATCGACAACGGACGCCTGGTTTCGAGGTCCAATCCGACCCAATCAGAGGTTACGCGGACGTAATCAAAATCTGGCAAGAATGTCAAACAAACAGTAAGAGCAACACAAGCTAATTGTAAGAAATGGTCCATAAAAAGAAAAGGTGGTGCTGAAAAGCTCAGAGAAAGCAAAAAAAAAAAAAAAAGCTCTAAAATTGGTTGAAGACTGTGGGCGTTTACAGTGATTTGACTGATAAACACCCTGCTGACAAATCCAGCTTAAACCAGCCTAGTCTGGTTGGCTGGTTTTAGTTGGTCGACCAGGCTGGTTTTAGAGGGTTTTTGGCCATTTCCAGGCTGGTTTCCAGACATTTCCAGCCTGGTCTTAGCTGGTCAGGCTGGAAAATGACCAGCTAAAACCAGCCTGACCAGCCTGGTTTAAGCTGGACATAGCTGGTTTTAGCTGGTCATCTCCAAAAAACTCCCAAAAAAGGTGGTTTGCTATCTCCAGGTTGGAGAAAAGTTCTGTGTGTGTGTGTTTGTTTGTGTGTGTTTTATGTTCTATCATTAATGTGAGTTCCAGCATATGTGTGTGTGTGTGTGTGTGTGTTTTATGTTCTATGATTAATGTGAGTTCCAGCATATGTGTGTGTGTGTGTGTGTGTGTGGTTGTTTTATGTTCTGTTTGTCGATGTGTGTATTATGTGTGAGTTTTTATGTACTCTGAATTCTTTATATACTCATTGTGTTTATGTGGGTTTTATGCTATCTGTGTGTGTGTGTGTGTGTGTGTTATGTACACTCTCTCAGCTTCTCTCTTGCTGTGTATGTACTTTATGTACTCATTCAGCTTAGTCCCTTTATTAATCAGGGGTCGCCACAGCAGAATGAACCGCTAACTTATCCAGCATATGTTTTACACAGTGAATGCCCTTCCAGCTGCAACCCAGTACTGGGAAACACCCATACACTCTCATTCCCACACATACACTATAGACACTTTTAGCTTACCCAATTCCCCTATAGCGCATGTGTTTGGACTGTGGGGGAAAACGAAGCACCCGGAGGAAACCCACACAAACACAGGGACACAGAAATGACTACTCAAACCAGCAACCTTTTTGCTGTGAGGCGATCATGCTACCCACTGCGCCACCGTGCAGCCTACTTTATGTACTATGAGTGTATATTTTATGTATAGTACTGTGTGTGTGTGTGTGTGTGTATGTGATTTAGACTCTGTGTATTTTATATATTCTCTCTCCCACTTTGTGTGTGTGTGTGTGTGTGTGTGTGTGTGTGTGTGTGTGTGTGTGTGATTTAGACTCTGTGTATTTTATATATTCTCTCTCCCACTTTGTGTGTGTGTGTGTGTGTGTGTGTGTGTGTGTGTGTGTGTGTGTGTGTGTGTGTGTGTTTGTATAATGTATAATACTCTCTCTGCGTGTGTTTGCATGTGTGTGAATTTCAAATACTCTGTCTCTCCACTGTGTGTGTTTGTTTAATGTACAGTACTGTGGTGTGTGTGTGTGTGTGTGTGTGTGTGTATGAATTTATTCTTTCTCTCTCTTGCTGTGTGTGTATTTTTATGCACTTTATGATATATATCCTATATGTTCTCTCTCTCTTTACATTTTATGCACAAACACTCTCTCTCTCTAGCTGTGTGTGTGTGTTTTATGTTTTCTTTTACTCTCTTACTGTGTGTGAGTGTGTATTATTCTCTCTCTCTCTCTCTCTCTCTCTCTCTCACTGTGTTTATGTAAGAGCAGTCTGCAGTATATAAGCGTGCGCAGTGAGCGTCTCCTCAGTTTTCTCTCCGCTGCTGCTGATGATGAAGATGATGATGATGGTGAACGGTGTGTTTGCTCTGCTCTTCGTCCTGCTCTCTGCTCTCTCCGTCAGCGCGGAGGTTCTGCCGCCCGCAGACTTCGACATCAAGGGGGTGAGCCTGAACACACACACACAGAAAACAGAGATCATTAGGAAGAGTTTTGCAAAAAACATACACCATTTTTTTTGTCCTTAAATAAATAGTTGATCACTTTTGTTGTAATCTAAATGTACTGGAGATTTTTGGGTGAACAGTGCTATTCTTAATTTATTAATATTCATTCTTAAATCATTGTTTTTCTTATAGTTTATTCTTTTTTTCAAAATGTATTTAGTTCATGCAAATATGTACAGTTGTAATGATGCATTTAGAGTTTAGAAATTTTAAATTGTATTATGTTATATTATATTATGTTTTGTTATGTTATGTTATATTATGTTATTATTTTATAATAAATTATGATAAATTATATCATATTATATTATATTACATTACATTACATTACATTACATTACATTACATTACATTACATTATATTATATTATATTATATTATATTATGTTATATTATGTTATATTATATTATATTATGTTATATTATGTTATAATAAATTATAATAAATTATATCATATTATATTATATTATATTACATTACATTACATTATATTATATTATATTATATTATATTATATTATATTATGTTATATTATGTTATAATAAATTATAATAAATTATATTATTTTATATTATATTATGTTACATTATATTATTTTGTCATATTATATTATATTATGTTATATTATATTATAATAAATTATATTATATTATATTATATTATATTATATTATATTACATTATGTTATATTATATTATATTATGTTATGTTATGTTATGTTATGTTACATTATATTATTTTATGTTATATTATATTATGTTATTATTTTATAATAAATTATAATAAATTATAATAAATTATATCATATTAAATTATATTATATTATATTATATTATATTATATTATATTATATTATATTATATTATATTACATTATATTATATTATATTATATTATATTATATTATATTATATTATGTTATGTTATATTATTTTATATTATAATAAATTATATTATATTATATTATGTTACATTATATTATTTTGTCATATTATATTATATTATGTTATATTATATTATAATAAATATTATATTATAATAAATATTATATTATATTATATTATATTATATTATATTATATTATATTATATTATATTATATTATATTATATTATATTATATTAACCTCATTATGATGTCATAATATATATCATAAATAACTTTTAGTCAAACATTAAATGCATCACTTAAAAAGAAAACTGTCTCTCAATTGCATTGTCATTTTAAATTTAGAAATCACACTTTAAAAATGTCATCATTACTTCACCATTACAAACATGATGTTTTAGTCAAACACAGAACTATATTGTCATTCTGTGCATAAAATAACAATAAGGGGGCCATCGCTGTATATATTTATTATGACACAAAATCTGTTTTAACTTTAACTGAGTTAAGAAATTAAGGTAACACTATAATAACTACACACTATAAACCATTTATTAAGCATTAGCAAATAGTGAATTCATTATTTATTAAGCATTAACTCTACATTAATAAGCATTAGTAAGCAGTTTATAACTCCAGCTATAAATGCTCTATTCTTGACTTATAAGCACATTTATAATGTGCTTAATGACTGTACTTTCATAATTTGTAATTGATTTATTTTACATTACTAAACTAAGTATTGCATTATTTACAAACCAGTTATTTAAGCATAGTTGTTTTTAAAGATCATTCAGAATGAGTTAGTAAATGACTAATAAACTATTCAAATTAGCATTTATAATTCTTATTATCCAGGCATGTATTAACAGTTCATTTGTGTATTAATAAATGCTTTATTAACTTAAATTCATCTAGTTTTTTGATCTAGTCTAGTGAGGACTATTCATGCTTTATAAATCCCTTATAAATGACAAATAAAGGCTCAGTTAAATTCTAAACAGGAAAAAAAAACACAAACAACTTTATTAATTTCTAGTCATTTAAACACACACAAATGAAACTGTCAAATAAAAGCAAATCTTTGCAACCTTATCTAAAAATGACACTACAGTTTAGACATTGCATTTTATTATATTGTTAAATTACTATAATGTAGCTGTTTTATCCAATTGAAAATCAGATTTTGACACTCCTGTTATTCGACCATGTTTAAACTTTACAGTAAATTTACCTTTTAGATAGGGCCAGACTGAATCTGCGGACATTTTTTTGCTATTTCTGCGGAGAATTTTAATAAAAGTCTGTGGATTTCTGTGGAATTATCATCACTAAAACATTAATATGTGAAACAAAAAATAACATCTTTTAAACTTGTATTTAATGTTTACAATGCAAATCCAATTAGATTCACTTGATTTGGTAAACAAAGCAAGTCTCTCATATAATATCTCTACTAAAAGACAGAAAATATTACTGTACAAACTGCATTGTACATCAACCAAATGAGCATTTTCATGTTAGTCAATAATACTACTGTAATTCATTTGAAAACTGAATAAGCTTAGATTTACAGTAAATAAACAGAATTAAAGATGGGCTAAAAATCTGCAGAATTCTGCGTGCGTATATTCTGTGTGGGCCTACTTTTAGATAAGATTGCAAAGATTATTGTTCATGTGATACCAAGCTTTTAAATAACATTTATAAGGGATTAATAGTGCATTAATAGTCTTCACTTTAGATTAGATCACAAAACTGCATGTGTTAATAAAGCATTTATTAACATACAAATTAACGGATAATATTGGCCAGAATAATGAGACATATAAACGTTGATTTAAATAGTTTATTAATCATTTACTAACTCATTCTGAATGATCTTAAAAACCTCTAACTACTCTAAAATACAACTGGTTTGTAAATAATGCAATACTTAATTCCGTAATTAAAAATCAAGCAGTTATAAATTATGAAAGTACAATTATTAAGCACATTATAAATGTGATTACAAGCAGGGCCAGACGGAATCTGCGGACGTTTTTCGCTGTTTTTGCGGAGAATTTTGGTAAAAATCAGCGGATTTCTGCAGAATTATTTTGGGAGTATCCAGCGGAGTATCATAACTAAAACCTTAATATATTAAATAAAAAGTAATAAATTACTGAATAAAAACTGAATAAATTCAGATTTACACATTTACTCAAGCAAATAAACAGAATTAATGATGGGCTAAAAATCTGCAGAAATCTGTGGAATTCTGTGGAAAATCTGCGGAAAATCTGCGGAATTCTGCAAAAAATCTGCAGAAAATCTGCGGAATTCTGCAGAAAATCTGCGAAAAATCTGTGGAATTCAGCAAAAAAATCTGCAGAAAATCTGCGGAATTCTGCGGAAAATCTGCAAAAATCTGCAGAATTCTGCGGAAAATCTGCAAAAATCTGCGGAATTCTGCGGAAAATCTGCGAAAAATCTGCGGAATTCTGTGGAAAATCTGCGAAAATCTGCGGAAAATCTGCGAAAATCTGCGGAATTCTGCGGAAAATCTGCGAAAATCTGCGGAATTCTGCGGAAAATCTGCGAAAAATCTGCGGAATTCTGCGGAAAATCTGCGAAAATCTGCGAAAATCTGCGGAATTCTGCGGAAAATCTGCGAAAATCTGCGGAATTCTGCGGAAAATCTGCGAAAATCTGCGGAATTCTGCGGAAAATCTGCGAAAAATCTGCGGAATTCTGCGGGCGCAGATTCCATGTGGGCCTAATTATAAGTCAAGAATAGAGCACTTGTCTCTGCAGTTATAAACTGCTTACTAACGCTTATTAATGTAGAGTGAATGGGTAACTCTTTACAATAAGGTTCATTAGTTAATGCATTAACTAACATGAACTAATCATGAACAACACATGTACAGCATTTATTAATCATAATTGAACATTTACTAATGCATTATTAACATTCAAGTCCATGATTGTTAACAGTAGTTAATGCACCATGAGTTAACATGAACTAACAATGAACTACTGTATTTTCATTAACTAACGTTTATTTACATTAATAAATACAGTAGTAAATGTATTGTTCAATGTTTGTTCTTGTTAGTAAATGCATTAATTAACATTAACTAATGAACCGTATTGTAAAGTGTGACCAGTTAATGCTTAACAAATAATGAATTCGCAAAATACTAATGCTTCATAAATGATTCATAGTGTGTAGTTATTATAAAGTGTTACCAAAATGAACACTTGGTTAAAAAGACACCATGATTTTCAATCACTGCCAATGAAAACATTCGCTGCTCCTATAAAGGGCCATCTTTTAAAAATAGAAAAATGCTCTAAATGACTGATAATACCTTTTAAAACTAAAGTTTCGTGTCATTAGATCTTTATAAAATAAACCAAGTACTAACAACTTCACTCAAACTCATTGCTACTTTACTAAAACCAATAAATCCAGTAAAAAAAGTAAGTGGTCTCTTAATTTATTCAGGGGTGGCCAACCCTGTTCCTGGAGAGCTACCTTCCTGCACATTTCAGTTGCTACCCATATCAAACACACCTGCCTGTAATTATCACGTGGTGTTCAGGTCCTAATTAATTGGTTCAGGTGTGTTTGATATGGGTAGCAACTGAAATCTGCAGGAAGGTGGCTCTCCAGGAACAGGGTTGGCCACCCCTGATATGGAGAAACTAAGGGGTCGCACAGTGGCTCAGTGGTTAGCACTGTCACCTGGTCGCTGGTTTGTGCCTCGGCTGGGCCAGTTGACATTTCTGTGTGGAGTTTGCATGTTCTCCTCGTGTTGCTGTGGGTTTCCTCCGGGTGCTCCGGTTTCCCCACAGTCTAAACACATGCGCTATAGGTCAGTTTGGTAAACTAAATTGGCCATAGTGAATGAGTGTGTGTGTGAATGTGAGAGTGTACTGATGTTTCCCAGTACTGAGCTGCAGCTGGAAGGGCATCCGCTGTGTAAAACATATGCTGGAATAGTTGGCGGTTCATTCCACTGTGGCAACCCCTGATTAATAAAGGGACTGAGCCAAAAGAAAATGAATGAATGAATGAATGAGATAACATAAAATATTAATCAAACATTATCATCTACAGAATGTTTGTTATTGTTTTAAACATCTGTATGGTTGTACAAGAATTAAATAAATCTATATTTAAATGAATGAGTATTAAATCAGGCAGATCTTGAGCACAATATCCTTTCAGAAGCTCGTAATATCGTTGACGATCGTATATTTGCTGTGTCTTTCGCACAGATGACAGGGAAATGGCACCTGATCGGGTTTGCGACCAACGCTGAGTGGTTCGTCAGCCGTAAGGCCAACATGAAGATGGGCATCGCCATGGTGACGCCAACTGAGGAAGGAGACCTGGACATGGCATACTCCAGTCTCAAGTAACACACAAAAACAAACAATAATAATAATAAATCAGAAAAACATCATAATGCACTGAGCTGAGCAGACTACTCATGAATTGTAATGATCACACTGTAAAAAAAAAAATCCTGGTTGCCTTAAAAAAAATGTATGAGTCATTTTAACCAATATGGTAATTTAAGGCAGAAATGCTCAGTTCTTTACTGTTTTGTAATAAAAAAAATAACAATGTCAGAAAGAAATACACTGATAGTTAGAAAACGGCAGGGTGTTATAAATATGCTAGTTTTATTTCAAAGAGTTATAAAATTACAAAAATTAAAAACTCTCTGTGTATCTATCCACTGGAACCTGCAGATGAGTGATTAATCCGCTGATAAATCAGCTGATTTGACGATGTTTTTAAATGCTTTCTCCAAAGCTTGAAACGCTGTCAGTGATGTAATCCGCACACAAGCAGCCAATAGTGTTCAGCTTTTTCTGACGACTTGTGGATCGTTCACGGAGTGTTGCGTAGTGTGAACACCACAGAGATTAAGGCCCCGTTTACACTAATGCGTTTTAGTTTGAAAACGCATGAGTTTTGCTACGGTTACGCCATCCGTCCACACTACGCCGGAGTTCTCGAGCGCCGAAAACGGAGCGTTTCGAAAACGCTGGAGAGGCCGTTTTCATTCTGAAACGCTGTTGCTCCGTCTCAGTGTGGATGATGGAAAACGGAGACATCTGAAAACGGAGGCGGGGCTGCAGACATTCGCCTCTCTGATTGGGGCTTTTCCTGAATATTAAGTAGCCCACACACAGTTCAGTCCTGCATCTTCTCCGTGTAAGTTCAGACTTCACATGTTTGATCAAGGCTACAGTCTCTTCTTCTCAGTTTGATATGGAAAAGCAGACTATACCGAGGACACGGGTAAATCTTCACAGGGAACAGTGTACTTTATAACTTCATTCACATCACCTTGGCTACGTTGTTTCACTTTCTCAACAATAAAATGTAAACATGATA
Organism: Danio rerio; assembly: GCF_052040795.2. NCBI lineage: Eukaryota > Metazoa > Chordata > Actinopteri > Cypriniformes > Danionidae > Danio > Danio rerio. The sequence goes on along the minus strand of NC_141025.1, from coordinate 5,049,948 downwards.
TAAGGAACTGCCTATTTTCATTTTAATATTAGCAACTTAGACAGCAGAAATGTTGAGGCGTCGTGCTGCACGAACGTCATCTTCACTGTGTGGATATTTATAACAAAACGGAGCCGATAACAACTGCCTCCTTTCAATTTCAGTGAAAATACGAAACACACCCTCTCTTTTGCTGAATATCAGTTTTAATAATCGATAATGGCCATTATAAAAGTAGAATAAGTTTATACATTATAGGAAATAAAGGCAAGCGATCAGTCAATATACAGAATAGGCTACGTGGTTACATTAATCATTAACTTATCTTTGCGCTCAGCCAAAACACGTTACCTGAGAACAAGTAATAGATTCCAATGACCAAAGTCAGGGAATATGTCGTTAGATAAAGACAACAAGATGAATGAAATATCCCGTTTAATAAATATAGTGAGATTAGATCCAGCGGTAGATGCTTGATGAGAAGTCCGACTAGCACAGCTCTCATCTGGGTAGATGAGCTGCAGCGCTTGCCAGAGAGTGTCTGTGTGGTCACGTGATGTGCGTTTTCAGCGTTTTGGTGTGGACGGAGAGCAGTTCAGAAACGCTGGGTAAAACGCGAGTGTGGACGCGGATAGTTTTCATTCTAAAACGCTGTTTTAAAACTAAAACGCACTAGTGTAAACGGGGCCTAAAAGACACAAAGTCAGGTCATGTAGTGTGAATGGCACAGCGATCTGCTGATGTGTAGAATCCTGTAGTGTGAACTAGGCTTTAGTAACACAACGCGCTGACCACTGGACCACAATGGCGCTTTTCTGTTAGGAACAAAAAATATATATTGCACTGTGACTGACCTGTATCTCTTTCTACCCCTTTAAGATCTCTGATCAATTTATATCAGACTTATTAAGTACTGAATCATCTGATTTTCATTGAGCAGGTGTATTATTCATTAATATTAATTTTTCGAAATCTTATATTCACTAAGGTGCCGCTGTTTAGGGTTGAATGATGATTTACTATTACATCATGATTACCCTGCGGGCTGCATTTTGCTCACGGGGCTGCGAGAAAATAAATAAAAAGAGCGGAGCTGCGGCAAAATAATGAATAAAAAGAGTCAGGCTATGGTCAAATACATGAATAAATGAAAAGAGTGTGACTGCTGAGAGTGCAAGCAGCAAGGGACACCGGCCCTCGTGGCCAAAAAACGGACCGGCCCACCGGGATATCTCCCGGTCCTCCCGATTAGCCAATCCGGGCCTGATTCAAAAACACTGTATTGTTTGCTATAGTATTGTTCATGTGTGCTCTATTAATGTAAAATATTTACCTATTTGTTCTGTCGTTCCAGTCCTGATGGCACATGCTGGAGAATGAACTATCTGGCTCAGAAGACCGATATTCCTGGAAAATTCAGCTTCCACACTGAACGTAAGAAAGAAAAGTTCAGATTCACCAAAAATCATCCGTAAATAAGCAGTTTTCTGTATTTTGTGATTCATATTTTTATTTTTCTCCGATAATTTATGCTTTTGAGTTGTATTATTGGAGCTTGATCTTTCTTCCGGCAACTTTTAACCTCGAAAATAAACTGCAGCACATTTCACTGTTATTTTACACACTTATTTCTCTAGATACTATTTCTTATACTTTATATGATTTCAAACTACTGAAACGCCAATAAAAGTCACTTTGTTAAACTGTAGAGTTGAATTTTCAACATCAAAAGTGGACAGAGATCAACATCCCATAATGCAACTCACAACCGCAAATGACCAGAGAACACTTAATACGTAAACTGATAATTAATAGTTGAAATATAATAGTTATTTACACACAATTTCATTAAGCAATCTTTATTTCTCCCTCAGGCTCTGGAACTGACAATGACATGCGCATTGCTGATGTGAAGTATGATGAATTTGCTTTGATTCACACCATCAAGATGAAGGACGGCTCCAGCACACTGCTCAACAAACTCTACGGTAAATGATCACACTATATAAACAAAAACAGGTTTCATTTCAGCAGGGAGCGAATTTAAGCCCATTTAATTCAAGAACACAAATAAATAAATAAATAAATAAATAAAATGACGTCAGTTATTAATTATTCACCCTGATGTCAGGCACAGTTAAAATAATAAATAAGTTACTAATAATTCACCCTATGTCAGTCATGGCTAAAACAAACAAATAAATAAATACATGAATAAATAAATTGATTATTAAATATTCACCTAATGTCAGTCACAGCTAAAACAAATAAATCTGTTTTAATTATTCACCCTAATCTTAGTCAAAAAAATACAAATAAAAATATATATATATATATATATATATATATATATATATATATATATATATATATATATATATATATATATATATATATATATATATATATATATATATATATACATACATACATACATACATACATACATATACATACACACATACATAC